>NC_056732.1:1251667686-1251967686 GCF_019279795.1 Protopterus annectens | reverse complement strand
ATTGTATATATTTGATACATTAATGCTTTTTGAAGTCAGCAGTGCTGTTTCATGTGGTGTAAAATGTATTGCTCTGTAGAAATGTTTTAATAAGTACTGAAAAATTTACTTGGCATTCTTTTAAAATCTTCAGTTTGTAAAGGTTACCAGTATTGACTAAGATACTGTTAAATATGGTTTAAAATAGCCTGAACGCCAGTCTTATTTTAGTAAAGACTGAAAAGTAATATAAAGCCCTTACACGGAGGAAAAGTTAACATTCTGTGTAAACATGTCTTGATGCAGAGTTTTTGTGGACGTTGTTAATGGCGAATATGTTCCTCGTAAATCCATCTTGAAGTCTCGAAGCAGGGATGACAGTGTATGCAGTGACACTAGCGAGAGTAGTGCTGCTGACATGGATGATAGGCGTAGCATGTTAAGGAGCATCAGCCACGATGACAATGCATTAAGTGACAACAGTGAGGGAATCTCTGAAGAAGATGGGTTCTCTGCAAGAAAGCCTTCAGCATTTACTGGGACTTTTGAGGTAAGAAGCTCATTTTCATATAAATTAGATTTGTTTCATCTTGTCTTGATAACTGGCTAAAATATAACACTGTACATTTCCAGTACCAATGTTCAAGGAGCTGCTAATCTCACTTAAGAAATTCTTGGGGTGAATGCTGCAGTGGTGTAGAAGGATAAAGCCCTGACCACAGACCAGTAGACCCAAGTTTAAGTAGCTCAGCTAACTGATGGAGTGCCACGAAGAATGGAAGTGCCTATCCTGGATTGGGTGGGACTATGTTGGATATCATCTCATGAGCATTGGCAGAGGCTGGGGCCCAAAGGCGCTGATGCTGGCCTTGGAGTGCATACGGAACACTGTAATGCATGACTTTCCTAAGGTCAGGGGGGATCGTGTTCAGTGTAACCCAGTCAGGCCACATAATATGATGTCAGCACACTGGGGTGGGAGTTAGGCTTCTCTGCTAGGCCATCTCACAACATGCCCAAGTGTGTACCTAACCCTGAAGAACTTGCGTTATGAGTTGGAGCCTCCAGAGAGTAGGATTTCTCTTTAGCAGGTTACCCATCTATCATGGGAGTACCAGACGTCCTCCAGGGTGGGACTTCTTGTGGAGATGAGATGGTAGAGGTAGCGTGATGGTCATCTGATGGGGTATACTGACAAGGGAGTATTCTGTTTGTGAAAAAACAGACCAAAAACAGTTATGGTGAATGTTTAATTTCTTATCACATTAATATAGGTTTCATTTTATTAAATATCATGTACCACTGTGTTAGAACACTGTTGTCAGTGATGCTTGGTATTTCCTTTTTAAGGACATACTCATGGATAGTCTGTTGCATTCTTAACTTGCATTCTCAAAGGCAAGAGCATCTTCTTTCAGCAGAACATGACATCATGAATCAAGTCTTAAGAGCATGTTTCCAGTCCATACCTTTCCTACTACATGTACAGTTTTACTCTTGAACTTAACATTTATCAAAGGAAAGTTCCTGTTTTCAGTGCCAAAGAACAGTGGGCCTTCAGAGTGTTCCTGCAATTGACAGATCATCAGTCAATACTGGCATGTCTGGACTCTGTAGGGACAGAACATAGTGTCCAGGAGTGCCAGAGGTATCAGTGTTACAGTCCTGTCTTCTCAGTATGAGAGATGCAGGAAACTCCATGCCTTTCTTAGCACTTGCTTTGGGGGAATTGGAAGTTAGTCATTGCAGGAATTGGGTGGGTTCTCTTGTACGTTTCTTGGCAGAAATGAGGGAGGGAAAAGGTAGGGAACATGAGGCCAGGTATCTGAAAGTCCATGTCTGCCATCACTGTGACCTCTCCTCCTTCACCAGCTCAATTAATAAGAAATTCGTTTTATGCCATTATTGACTGAAAACCAAGAAGGAAGCAAGAGAGAAAGGAGATCCACCCGCCGTCAGTCAGCTAAGTGATTTTGGGAATTGGTGCTCTGCAAGCCCCAATGTGAAAGGATGGCCTACTCACTCAAGTGAATTAGGCTATGAGTTTCCTGGGGGAGAGCATAGAGATTATATTCAGAGACAGTGAAGCATTTTCCTGTCACGTCCCTAGAGTTCATGCTGTGCTTGTAAGACTGAAGGAAGATGCTGTTGCCATTCATGTGACTGGTGGGCCTGAAAGTGCCCAGGGGTTTTGAACCTGCAAACTTTGTCATGCCTGGTGAACTGTCAGTGCTGGACTGCAGCATTAGGAGAATACATGACACCAGTGCAAGAGATTTCTTGAGCTGTAGAGCCACCTTCAGAGCGTCTTACCCTTGTGTTGGATGCCCCCTAGCATGTGTGCTTGTCTCTTGCTGACAAGTTACATTCTGTCAGCAGCATTTTGTTCATCCAGCTGATAGTTTTCATGTGAGTCTAAGCAGTTTTGTCTGTTCCACTGAGATATTTAAAGAAATATATGACAATGATCTAACAACAATTAATATCTCTCGACCTGCACAGGACAGCAACCAAGTATTTGTGCATTTGCATTGTCTGTCATGTAACCTTTGAGATGAAAACTTTAAATAATTTGCATTCAGAATGTTTTTTGGAATTATTATTGTAAGTATGACTAAGCAATATTAAAATGCCTACAGGCATCAGTAGGATGCAGCTGTACAGTGCTCTGTTCTGTATGTATCTCACCAGACGTCTGCAGCAGCTGGAGAGACCTCCGAGGTTTCTCACCAAGAAAATTTAGGGCCTTCAACACATAACCTATATGGACAGACTGAAGGCACTGTCACTGAACTCTTATAGGCTGTTTAGAGGCAATTATGACTCCGTCATTGTCCATGCCGGCATGAATGACCTGAGACGTACCTCCTTGGACTACATGAAAAGAGACATAGAGGAGCTCTCTGATTATGTAGCCCAGGCCGGTATGACTCTGACCCTGAGCAGCATCTTGCCCTCACCAAGAATGATGCCACAATACAAAGACAAGATGATCAGCTTTAATAATTGGCTCGAATACTGGTGTCATTCTAGGGGGATCCAATGTCTGTCTGCTTGGGATGACACGCAAGGGATGGCTTGCACCTGTCACCACTGGGCTTCCGGATATTGGCTAAGGCTCTTGCCACCCCCTTAGAGCCTTTTTTAGGCAAGGCTCAAAAGACAAACCCACCACCTTAGAAAACAAAAAAGGAAAAAAACTAAGGGTAATGCTGCTCAACGCCAGAAGTCTAAATCTCAAGATGCAGGCTCTCGAAGCACTCCTCAGTATGGAGAGCATCAATGTCTGTGCAGTAACTGAAACCTGTTTCAAGGCTCCTGAGAGCACCCCAGCCCTACCAGGTTATACCTCGTATCATGCATTTCGGCCCCAAAACTTGGGACGAACCACAAAAGGAGGGGGAGTGTCCATATTCATTAAAGACACCCACACCTCCAGGTTATTGGCAACGCACGAAGCATTGGAGACCATCCATGTGCAACTAACCATAGGCAAAACTGCTATACAACTTGTAGCATGCTACAGACCACCCTCTCAATCTCTTTAACTCCATTCAGCCTTCCTGAAGACACTGGAGGATATGAATGTCTCACCAAATACCATCATATTGGGAGACTTCAACTACCCAAACATAGACTGGGTGCATTATTCAAGCTCCAACACCCTAGCCCAAAGGTTCCTGGAATTCATCAGCTCAAATGCGATGGAACAACTAGTCACCTCCCCCACAAGGGGAAATAATATACTTGACCTGATCATCACAAACTTGGGGACAAAATGCTCAACACCGGAAGTATACCTCTCACTAGTGAGATCAGACCACAAACTAATAACCCTAGATATTCATATCCCACCTCCATCCCCAGCGCAAAAGACCACAGTGAGAAACTTCTCAAAAGCCGACTTTACACTCCTTAGGACTGAAATGGTATCCTTCAAGCCCCCTGGGCCAGTGGAAACCACATCCCGCACTGCTGAATCCTTCACAAATGCTTTCTATGGACATCTCCAAGAATGCATGGATCATGCAATCCCAAATAAAACCAAGACCCTTTCCACCAAAGGCAGGCATCCTATCTGGTGGACCCCAGCCATAAATAAACTTTATAACAAGAGAAGGAAGCTACTGCAAGACAGAGCAAAATCCCATAAAGGGAAGGCATCTCTGATCAGCACTAGCAAAAAACTATGTTCGCTCATAAAATCATCAAAGGCCAACTTTGAGAGAAAAATCGCTAAGGACACTAAAGATAACCACAAGGCCTTCTTCAGTTATGTTAGAAACCTGGGCGGAAACCCTCAGATATGCTCAGAGTTAGTTCATAACGGCAAGAAATGCACTGAACCCACAGATATTGCCAACATACTGGCAGACAGGTTCAGTGCAAATTTCTCCCCTCCCTCTCCCCCAAAAGATGAAATATTTATCCCAGCTGAATGCAACCTCCCTGACATCTTAGATGTCCAGGTGAGAGCTGCTCTCAGCAAAGCTAAAAATACAGCATCCATGGGACCAGATGGTGTCCCGGGTTGCATGCTATGTGAACTCCTAGAGGAGCTAAACCCGCACATAAGAATGCTGTTTAATCTTAGTCTTACTACAGGATATGTCCATGAACACTGGCGTACAGCAACAGTGGTCCCACTCCACAAAGGAGGTACCTCTACAGACCCTGGAAACTATCTCCCCATAAGCTTGACCAGCCTGGTCTGCAAAGCTATGGAAAGGATCATTGTGGAACTCATAAACAAAGACATCGGGGACCTACAGACAATTGACCCTACCCAGTTTGGCTTTGTAAAAGGCAGATCCTGCCTTTTAAACCTGGTGGACTTTTTTGAAACAGTCACTAGAGCCATAGATGAAGGCAAAGCAGTTCATACAGCCTACCTGGATCTGGCAAAAGCCTTCGACACAATACCCCACTCAGGCATCATAGACAAGCTCAACAGCTTAAATGTAAACCCGTATGTCACAAGATGGGTTGCAAACTGGCTAATGGACAGAACCCACAAAGTCAGAATAGCTGGAGCTATGTCAGATTCTAAGCCAGTGACAAGTGGAGTCCCACAGGGACCCCTCTTGTTCGGCATTTATTTCTCAGACGTGCAGGCAAACATAGGGGGTTTGTGGCTGACAAAGTTCACAGATGACTGCAAGCTAGCCGCCATAGTCGATACACCAGCTGACACATGCATCCTTCAGAAGGGCCTTACAGAAACAGATGACTGGTGCCAGAGTCATGGCCTTAAACTAAATGCCAAAAAATGTATAGTCATCCCCTTTGGGAAAAACAAAGTTCCCATAAATTATCACATAGGTGGTAATCCATTAAGTACGGAAAAAGTAATCAGGGACCTGGGGACCCAAGTTGACAGTGACCTCTCATTTGACACCCACGTCGCCAAAGTGGTTAGAAAGACCTTCTACCTTGCCCACCTTATCATGAAGGGATTCACATCCAGATCAAAGGATGTCATTGTACCCCTATATTCCTCCCTTATCAGACCTATGATTGAGTACAGTGCCCCATTTGGTATGTACCTCACCCGGCACCTGCAGCAGCTGGAGAGACCCCAAAAGTACCTCACCAAGAGGATCAAGGGTCTCCAACATATGTCATATGCTGCCAGACTAAAGAAACTCCAGCTCTATTCAGTAGCATATACCGCCTGCTCAGAGGTGATCTGTGCCTGACTTACAAGGCCATGTCCAATCCGGAATTAATGGACATGCTCCACCTCAAAAAATCCAAATCCATCAGAGCCATGAGAGCTAAAGATCTAAACCTCAGCACAAATATGAATAGGACATGCTGGAGGGACAGATTCATAACCCAGAGGCTTCCCGCACTCTGGAACAGGATCCCAGTCCATGTTAGGCAGATCTCCTCACTGACTCTGTTCAAGAGAAATCTTGACGAGTGGATGGGTGATCGTAGGTTTACCCCAGGGGTCATCTCTGTGTCATTACTGGACAGAGGCACAGTAAACTAAATTTAATTTGTACACTTTTGTATCATTACATGGGGTGGCGAAAGCCACATACACTATGGCTAGGCTTATAAATGCCCTAGGGCAGATAGCCTAGTACTATATTATGAAACAGACATATTTAGATCTTCTAAATAAATGCATTTTCCACATTTCTTGCCTTCTCATCTGATCCTTCACCTTATATTCTTTCTTTCATTTTTTGGCACATTCATTGCTGCCTGATTTTTATCTACTTCTGGTTTGATTTTCATTCCTGCTTGACGCCAATATGCTTCTGTTAAACTAAGCAGGGAAGTCAACTTAGACTTATTCTCCTCACGTTTCAAAACTGTCACTGTGCTTGGGTTTTGTGAGGTCAGTAGATACATTGGATATAAAAAGTGTACATACCCCTGTTAAATGCCAGGTTTTTGTGGTATAAAAAATAAGACCACAATAAATCATTTCAAAACTTTTCCCATCTTTAATGTGACCTATAACCTGTACAATTCAGTTGAAAAACAAATCTGTTGGGGGAAAAATATAAAAAATAAAACACATACAATAAACTGGTTGCATAAGTGTGAACACCCTTAAACTAATACTTTGTTGAAGCACCTTTTGATTTAATTACAAAATTCAGTCTTCTTGGTTAGGAGTCTTAGCATGGCACATCTTGACTTGGCAATATTTGCCCACTCTCCCTCGCAATCTGACAGATTTGGGGTGCTTTTGCAAGGAAATCTCTTGTGCACAGCCCTTTTCAGGTCACCCCACAGATTTTCTATTGGATTTGGGTCTGGGCTCTGGCTGGGCCATTCCAAAACTTTAATTTTCTTCTGGTGAAGCCATTCTTTAGTTGATTTGGATGTATGCTTGGGGTCATTGTCATGTTGACAGGTGAAATTCCTCTTCATCTTCAGCTTTCTAGCAGATGCCTGAAGGTTCTGGGCTAAAAGTGACTGGTATTTGGAGCTGTTCATAATTCCCTCCACCTTGACTAAAGCCCCAGTTCCAGCTGAAGAAAAGCAACCCCAAAGCATGCTACTGCCACTACCATGCTTCACCGACGGGATGGTGTTCTTTTGGTGATGCAAAGTGTTGTTTTTGCGCCAAAACGTACCTTTTGGAATTGTGGCCAAAAAGTTCAACCTTGGTCTCATCAGACCATAACACATTTTACCACATGCTTTTGGGAGACTTGATGTATTGTTTTGCAGATTTTAGCTGGCTGTGGATGTTTTTCTGTGTAAGAAAAAGCTTCCGTCTTGCAACTGTACCCCATAGTCCAGACATATGGAGAATACGGGAGATTGTTGTCGCATTTAGTACACAACCAGTACTTGCCACAAATTCCTGCAGCTCCTTCAGTGTTGCTGCAGGTCTCTTGGCAGCCTCCCCGACCAATTTTCATCATTTTTTCATGAATTTTGGAGGGTTGTCCAGTTTTTCGCAACGTCACTGTTGTCCCATATTTTCTCCACTTTTTGATGACTGTCTTGACTGCGTTCCATGGTATATCCAATGCTGTGGAAATTTTTTTGTACCCTTCTCTTAACTGATACCTTTCAACAATAAGATCTCTTTGATGCTTTGTAAGCTCTCTGCGAACCATGGCTTTTGCTGTAGCAGGCAACTGAATAAATGTCAAGAAAATCCTACTAGAACAGCTGAACTTTATTTGGGGTTAATCAGAGTCTCTTTAATTGATGGCAGTTGTGTACCCAAGAAGACTGAATGCTGTAATTAAATCAATAGGTGCTTCAACAAAGCATTAGTTTAAGGATGTGCACACTTATGCAGCCAGCTTATTGTACGTTTTTTTAAATATTTTTTCCCCTAACAGATTTGTTTGTTTTTCAATTGAACTGTACAGGTTATAGGTGACATTAAAGGTGGGAAATGTTTTGAAATTATTTATTGTGGTCTCATTTTCTATATCACAAAAACCTGGCATTTTAACAGGGGTGTGTACACTTTTTATATCCACTGTATGTATGCAGTCCCACAATTGCAGATCTATACATGTTTTCAATTTCAAGGAGGCCCACACCTCCTTCAGAATGGGAAAGGTATAGCCTTTGGTATACATTGATTTTTATAGATCATTTGATAGTATGAAGCATCCTTCTTGCTTTCCTGTCCAACCTATCCAGCACCTTACGGGGCAGTCAGTCCATCCAAAACTGTGAGTTAAGACAGGAAGAGCAAATTGGTTTATAGCTTGGACTTTGTTTCTAGATGTCAGCGCTGTTTTCAGTATTAGTTTTAGTCTTCCAAAATATTCCTTACTATGTTTTATTCACATTTATTCATGTTTTATTGCTGGTCCTTCTTAAATTCCCAAATATTTATACACTCCCTCTTGATCAAGTTCTTCTGTATTGCATTTCTGTCCCAAACTGATGTTTTCTTGCTGCTGCAGCTTTCCTGCTTTAAAGGTTGCTTTTGCATATTTATCCAGACCAGATGACATTCTTATATCATCTAAAAAAGTTTTGATCACTTGCAGTTGTACTTTTAGTCCCTCATCTGATGGAAGTATACAGTTTTAAATTATCTACAAAAAGAAGATACGTCTTTACACTTTGTTGCTTCCTGGGAGCCAAATTTTAGCCATGATCTAATCTGTTAAGTAGACATCTTAATGGGTTAAGGGCAAGACAAAAAAAGCAGCAGTGACAAGAGTGTCACCCTGGAATATCCCCCTTTAATTTTTTATCCCAGGAATAATAATTTGTCCTTTATCGTGGCTTAACTGCAAAGTGGTTTGCCACTATTTCATGGTCTCTGTAATGTAATCGATCAGAGTAGGGTGTATCTTATACATTTTTAAGCACTCTCTTATCCATGAATGTGGGGAACTGACAAATGCGTTTTCTAGTCTGTCCACGCCATACTTAGATTCTTCCCCTTTTTATAGTTCTCCAATATGACTTTAGCAGCAAATGATCCTTTGTTCCATATGACTTTCTTTTATTACCCTTTTTTTCTATTGCAATGATTAAGTGTTCTTCTAAAGGACTGTCAGTATCAATTTGTGTATACTTTATACGTCATTGGAAACAAGTTATTGGTCTGTAGTTTTTAGGATAGTTTGCAGGTTTGCTGTTAAGGAGTGTTGATTTTCCTGTTGTTAACCAGACTGGTGTCTTTTTGTGATGCACATAGAAATAGTTCTTACTCGAGGCTAATTCTTCATGTAAAGATGTTAATACTTTTAGCCAGAAGTTGGGTGCTGCATCTGGGCCCGGGGTTTTCCATTTAGGAGCTTTTCTTAAATTTGTTTCAATCTCTCTGGCCATTACTTCATCCCATTTCATATCCTGTACATTTGAACTTCTTATTCTTTCTTTTACTACTTTTATCCATTGTTCATCTTCATCTTCCACGGGATCTTCATAGATATTTCTTTTTTTTTTTTTGGTGGTGGTGCAAGTTCCTTTTGCCTTGTTTCCCAGTTCTCAATAAAACTTTTTTGGATCATCAGTAAATTGCTTATTTTGTACTTTTCCTTTATTTATCTACATATCTTCTAAAATTTTCTGCCTGTCCTGATATTTTTAGTTTATTATTTGCAATGATGCACAATGGAACCTGACCTGTTCTGATAATGCACATTGCTTTTATCAAGTCTGTGTTTCTTAGTATTTTTGTTATTCTGTTACTTTGTCTATACTCTTCTAACAGTGACACTTGTCTTAATTGCTTTATAGTTTTCTTTATTCAATACTTCCATGATGGCATTCATTTTATTAATTTAGCTGCACAGTAATTTATCCTAATTTCTTTTGTTATGCTGCGTGAATGTCTGCGAACAGTCCTAATTACTGCACTGTGTTCATTTGTTTTTATCATACTTACAACTTTTTGAGTTTTATTGACTTTCTGTAGTCTATTTGATCTTAATATGTCTGTCCATCTCTGTCAAGTCAAGCAACTCTTCTCTTAGAAAATTTTCTTCTAAACTGAGGGCACATTCTTTGTTCTGCATTTCTTGTGGACATTTTCTAGAAAGTTCAAGCATCTTCCTGTGCCACATTCTCTTCACTTTCATTCTGTGTTACCTGTTACTCTTTCATATGGGAACTCGCTGGTCTGTCACTCCACAGCATTGACTGGGTCAGAGTTGCCACAGTTTCCTGTTCCTTCCCATGCTCTGCAACTCCAACAGACAGTTTGTACTGGGTTCCCGTGGAAGGCTCCAATGTATCTTCATATGGCAACTGATCATATGTTTCCCACTCTACTGGTTTCTCCTTAATTTGAGGATCCATTGCTCTATCCTGCTGTGATGTTATCAGAGTTATATTTTCTACACTAAATCCTTCACTTTGCAGGTATTCTGTAATATCAGTTTCTTTTTTTTTTTTTTAACTCCTCCATTACTAATCCTCTTTTCTACTTTTCCTCTTTGTTTTCTTATTTATTGTATTGTAAAATGTTCCATGTCCGTATACCTTTAGCTGTATTTCTCTTCAAATATCTTTGGTGCTGCTCTTTTTGTATTGCATTAGTTTTGGTTTGACCGTTGCATAAATATTTCACAATATTAAATCTTTTTTTTTTCCTCATGTCCATATTTCTTCTTCAAATGTCTCCTGCTCCTCCTGTTTCTCCTTACTTTGGGGACTTGCTCCATCATGCTGTGATATAACCTATGTTAGACTTTCTACACAGATATTCCAGAACTTCAACTTCTACTTTTGAAACGTCTACTTTACTAAGATTCCATTCTGTTTCCCTCTTTGTGATCTTATTTTATGTGTTGTGAAATTTTCTGTATCTGGATGCCTTTGCCTGTATTTCTCTGTGGATATCTTTGGAGCTGCCTTTTTTATTGATTAATTTGGCTTTCTCCTTTGCATAAATATTGCACAGTGTCAGATCTGTCTCTCTTTCCCATGGTCCTATTTCCTTTTTATACCTTTAAAAAGTCTCTAGATTTTGTTCTTTATATTTTCACACTTCCTCAGCCATTTCTTTTTCCCAAACGGTCCAAGGTTTCTTGGTCTTTATGATGTTTTTTTGTTAATCTGTTGTATTAATGAACACAATTTTTTATTTGAATCTTCTGAAAGTCTTTCTTGAGGAAGTATTTTTTCTTTCCTCTAATTTCTCTCTCAATCTTTTTGTATACATCTTATCTGGAAATTCTGGGCTTCTTGCATAATAGTAACCGTGCATAATTTCTTTCTTTTCCTCGATTGTCCACTGTTTAAGTCCTTATGGCTCTTTTGTGGCCGGTCGTTTTTTGTGAGTTTTGTGGACTGCTACTTCTTTCTACAAAAGGGGGGGCATCCTCCCCTGGGACTGGCCTAGACCCATTGTAGGAATATTTCCTTATCTTGAGGATTCTACACTGTCATTTTTTCCAGTCCTGGCACCAGTGTGCCTACCAGGATTGGGCACTTTTTTATCCTGGGTTTTTTGCACCAAGCTGTCTTTTTTCATTTTTTAACCTACTTCTGACCATGGTATATGCTATATACAATACAATCTATATGTCAACCTTCTATATAGATTGTCTGATGATTCTCTACAACTTTTTGATATCCCCCAAGCATTCCCATATTTATGTGAATAAGGTCTTGTCTTAAATGTCTGTATGATGCACTGTACAAATTCAGATATTTTAGTTTTTCATAATAACGTAAATTTTCACACCCATGGATACCTTTGGTATATTTTTTGCTGTACTCATTACAGTTTACTTATGCTTGTTTTCTTAAAACGTTTCCATATTATTCCGTACTCAGGTTTGGGTCTGATGTAAATAAACACTGATTTCCACATTTCTGATTTTCTAGATTTTATAAATCTTTGTATACAACCTACAGTTCTCTAACTATCATTAACCATTTGGTTGATTTGATTAAAAAAAATGAAAGGTAGATCCTACCCATATCATTAAATGAACCTACAGTTTCAGACACTGTGCAGTGTATTAAGTATTCCTGTTTCAATCTTTTTTCCAAATCTTGTCTGCATAGTTTTTGATGTCTGTTATTCTCCTGTGCCCAGTTGGTCAATTTAGTCATGGTATTTGCCATGTTCTCACTTCCTTTTCATAAGCAGTGCAGCTATACATCTTATCAAGAGTACATTAATACCTATTTTTTCTCATTTATTGATCAGAGTTTTATGTATGACTCTCTAAAATGCTGAAGTGTATATAAATTACATCATAGCACAATTTTTCATATGTAGCTGTTATATTGTTGTAGAACATCATGATGTCCTCCTTCTGTTTTTATAACATGGGGAGATCCTTGCAGTAGGTGACTCGATGTCTGCCAGTATACAAAAGGATTCACTACTGTAGGGTGCATGGTATGTTGCTCATAAGCTGAGATAGGACATCGGCCATAAAAGTGATGTTTGTGCACACCATTCTCAGAACTTCTCTGCCACCAGATCCGAACGCTAGTTCCAACATACTGTCTGACTCGAGTTGTTTGCGATTCTTCAGAATTCATATAAGTGCCCCATTGAAGAATTTTTTGACTTTTGCTACTGTCTTTCATTAGGGTTCATGTCATCCAAGAGGGGCAACTGCCGAGGTGGATGACAGATTCCACACAAAGATGGCCACCTCCAGTGCCTGTTCTGCATATGCCCAAATCACTACCACAAAAACTGCTCTGTTTGTCCCAAAGACTTTAAGGAAAAGATTATCCGGCCTAGCTATCTACCTTGAGAATCAGCACTTAAAGTTGCTAGCAAAATAGCGCTACAGAGGGATCCCGGATTCTGAAGAAGGCCAAAAAACAAAGGCCTGAACCATCTTCTGTGCCTCTGGATACTGATGTCTGTCTTGAGGTGGAAGACAACCCAGAGACACTCCCGGTTCACAGTTCAAATCTACAGGCTGAGCCTGATGTCCAGACTGGGTCTGTATCACTTAATCAAACATCCTATTTAGCAAACGGTTATTAGTCGAAAACTAATAAGAGAAAACACTAAATATCAAATGTTCATTTCAGTGAACCCGTTGCCTGGGAAACCAACCAGTCAGCCATCATCTGGGATTTGCCCTTTTCTCCACTGTAGTGCGATCTCGGAGTTGGTATATTTAGTTATGGGGGTGTGGCGGGTGCAGCCCCCCCCCACTACAATGGGTTTTCTTTGGTGATGTCTTTCTGTGGTTCGCTGGGTTGGCTATCTGGTTTTTAACCCAGTGAAATGTTTTTGCTGAAATGAACATTCAGTGTTTAGTGTTTTCAGTTGTTAGTGTTCAACTAAAAAGCATTCGCTAAATAAGATGTTTGATTAACTGGCCCATCCAGACCTCCTTGGATCCAAGCATTAGCATGTCCGCAGAGGCTGGCAGGCATCCATGTCGGATGTCTGAGGGGAAGCATGGCTCGTGACTACGGAAGGCCCTAAGGTGATTCCACATATCCTTGTTAGGGAAGAGGTAGATTTCAACTTGATTGAATGTAGGCCCACATCTGACCCTCCTACCCTTGTAAAGCAGACCTGCATGGGGAAAAAAAAAAGCAAGCATTTGTCTCCACCAAAAGAACCTGCTAGCAATTGGCAGCAATTAACTCAGGGCCTTTTCAATGCCCTTATGTCAGTTAGGCCTTATCCAAGTTTTACAACCCCCTCCCCCCCCACACCCAGTACTCTCTCTCCACTTAAAGAACTGGGGAGGAGGATACATCTGAGGGAGAGGTGTCTTCAGGGGATGAATCCCTGGCTTACTATTCTCAGATCCCTTCTCCCCTGGATTATGCCTCCCCTGAAGAGGAATCAAATGGTACAGACTTGCCTATGGAAAACGCGCCCTTTGGAGACACCACTTTAAATGGGATAGCTCCCAAGTATCTGAAGTGCAAAAAAGATACTATAACCTATTTCAGGTGGAATCACCTAGACCATGAGCTATCCCTGTAGTCTTGTCTTTCTCAATGCTTTTGCCTCATCTTCACAGGTACCAGATTCCCAGCCACCTGCCACCAAAAAGCCAGACCACTTCTACAAGGTTCCAGAGGACTGCAAGTTTCTCTTCAGATGTCCTCCTGCAGACCCTTCTGTAATTTCTGTGGCCTCTGACAAGCAGTCAGAATTGCTGCCCTCCACTACCCTCTTGCCATCTGATAAGGTTTAGCAGGATCCTGGTTAGACTAGAGAAAAAAGTATACATTTCTGCCACTTTAGTATTCAGGCCACAAATTATCAAACACATATGACCAAATTTGTTTTTAAACTTGTATCCTAACTTTCATAGGTAATTGTAGGCTTACCAGACTCAGAAAATAAAATCATAGCTGCCTCTTTGCTTGGTGGTGCTTCTCAAGTAGTATGTCACTCCATAAAATGCAGCAGTAATGTTACAGAAGCTTTTGCCAGAGCAGCTACCTCTGGATCAGTGATAAAAAGATTTTTCTTGGCTAAGACTTCAGCCCTTACCTAAGGACATAAAAGCCAAAGTTATAGATGCTCCTCTGGGCAATTCTGTCTTGTTTGGACCTGCAGCTGCTAACCTGTTCAAATCACTGCAGGAATTGAAACATATTTTTGTTTCCCCAGTATCCACATTCCAAAGAAAGTATTCTTCAAAGCCAGTTTTTGCGCCTAGACATTCCCATCACACACAACCCAGAACAAAAAAGAGTGACAGGATACCACAACAGCGTAGGTGCCCCACTGGCAACTCTGCCACCTAAGCAGCCCTTTCCATACAAGCCATCCTCTCTTTGACTGTTTTCCCCCACCCAGCATATCCCACTTTCCCATCGCCTACCCCTATCTCTACCACCCTGGGAAAGCATAACCCAAGATGCCTGGGTCCTCTCAGTTCAAAAAGAGTACTTCATGGTGTGGGATCTGTGAACCTCCTTCAGGGGCATTCCTCAACCTCCCAGGAAGCAATACTGCAGGAGTTGCAATAATAATTAAGCAAAAGTTTTAAGGCAACATAATTAAAACTGATACTGATAGAGGGAAGATGGTGATGCAGTCTATACCAACCCCGCCATTCCAAAACCAGTATTACTGCTAAACATCTATGCTCCATACAACAACCAACAGCACTATCATGTCACTATACACTTTATTAACAAAATTTAAAGATAACTTTATAATTATTGGGGGTGACTGAAATTCTTATCAAAATCCCGATAAAGATAGATCTAACCCAAATAAAATATATAACAAACAGGCCACACTAGCAATTAGGGAACTGAAACAAGGCTTCAAACTATTTGATCCCTTTAAGTATTCCGGGAGAAACAATAAAACAGAAAACTTCACCTTCTATTCACAATGTCAGAAAATGTGGTTGAGGAATGATTTCTTTCTAATCTCTAAAACATTCCTTAACATGAAAGTCACAACACATGCACATACCACATTCTTTTCCGACCACTCAAAAATCACACTTCTCATTAAATGGAACAGTAAACAGCAATCTAATAGAGGCTACAATTGGGCATTGAATTCCAGTCTCTTAACTAAGCATGACGTGGTAGAAGGCATAACTACACTACTAAACTCCCTAACTTTAAACCTAGTCAATTCACAATTACCACTAGACGTTGAATGGGCTTCAACAAAAGCTCAAATTAGAGGCTTTTTGATTAACAAAGCAATGCACTATAAAAAAAATATTCTCCAAGGAAGAATTTGTATTAAAAGAAAAAATAAAGCAATTAGAATTGGAATTAATGTCAGGTCCTAATGGAAACACCGAAGACCTCCTAAGAAAAACAGAAAAAGAACTATACCTAAAAGAGATAAACTTATTTAATGAAATGAGAAACTTCGCCAAATACGAGGAGACTATTCAAATGCCATCCAGGGCCATAGCAAGACTAACTACTCTGCACAAATCCGCACCCATTACAACAGAAATTTACCACCAGAACAAATCATACTTAAATAACCAGACAATAATAAACCTCTCTGAACAACTTTATACTCAGATTTATGGCGAAAATCTTTATCATCTTCAGAAATGGTCAGGGAAGATTTCCTTCAAGATATAGTTTTCCCGCAACTAAATACTAACCAACAAAATAAACCCAATGTCAACAAAAGAAATCGACACAAAAATCTAAAAACAAATAAAGCTCCAGGTCCGGCCTCACACCAGAATTTTTCAAGTGCTTCACATCACTAGTTGCTAAAATATTACAACCGGTACTAAATTACATAATAAACAAAATAAATTATTTACACTTTAATGCCTCAAAAAACATTTTTATTACGAAAGAACAATCAGATTCTAAAGACCCTAGTAGCTGCAGACCAATATCATTGCCAAATATAGACGCTAAGATTCTTACTTCAGTACTAGCAAATAAACTAAAGAACACTATAACCAGCCTTATTTCTCCTGAACAATCAGGTTTTACTCCATCTAGACAGATTTGTGATAACACCTTAACTCTTGAAGCCATGATAACCTTTGCAAACATTAAGAAAACTCCCATGTACTCACTGGTGGTTGATGCCCATAAGACGTTTGATAGAGTGAATATCACTTTCTTACTTCAACTCTTACCTTATTTTGGGTTCCCTAGCAAATTTATACAGATAATTCAAATATTGTATGAAAGTCATTATACTAATCTATATATTAACAGAAGTTTATCAAACAGGAATAAAGATTAAAAATGGGACAAGACCAGGATGCCTTTTATCCCCCTTCTTATTCAATCTATACCTCAAACCGCTGTTCGTGTACATTAAACAGAAAACGTATCATAACCAACCATCTCTCCAACTCTAAAATCTTTCACACAGCTTTTGCCGAAGATTTAAACATTTACTTCACCACCCCCAGCACTGACATACCCAAATTACTAAAAGCAATTGACTGTTTCTCAAGTATATCAAGTTATAAACTTAACTTAAAACAATATTTCCCCTTAAATCCTCCCAAAATAGTGTTGTTAATCCCACTTTTAGACACAATTAAAATAAAAGACTCAACCAAATATCTCGGGATTACGTGTTTCCAAAACAAAAAAGAATTTTATCAAAATAACATACTGAATAAATGGAATATGGTAATGCTAGACTGCAACAGATGGAACAATCTCAAAATACCATTCCTATCTAAGGCCTCAATAATAAAAATGAATATTTTTCCCACAATTATTTATACATTTATAACCACAGAAGTAGTAATACATAAATTCTTCAAAGAAATACACATGTTCCTGGCCAAGTTCATTTGGGAGCCTAAAAAAATAAGAATATCATACCAAAAACTATCTCTACCAAAGCTAAAAGGGGGTTTAAACTTACCAGATTTTAAACTATACTGTACCATTATCAATAGTAACAGAATACTAAAGATAGCAGAATTTGCCCCTTCAATCAACAAATGGTCTCCTCTCTGGCTGAAAATATATCACAGCTATATCAAATCTCTAGAAATTAATCCTAGAAGTCTTTATTTTCTAACCACAAAAGATGTAACAGCTTATAAGATCATTGACCCTCTAAAACACTTCATTATCGTACTTCAGAAGTTGTTCACTTCCCTAGATCTTGGGCCAGCATTGGACATATTTCAACCAATCCATAATAACCCAAACTTAAACATTAACAGCTCAATGATAAATCTCAACAGTTACCCTTTATTAAAAGACTTGAAAATTTGAGATCTGTACCCTTACCACAACTATGCAATTACAGACTTGACATCTCAACTTAATTTATCAAAATCGTACACAATTATCTTGAGACAAGTTATAGAAGTATGTTCCAAACACCTTCAAAACATCAAATTAAACAAGGTGGATATAAACAATTTTGACATTGTATGGAACACAATGCTATCCGGGAAAAAAATGATATCCAACACGTACAAATTAATAGCGGAGATCAAATTCCAAGACAGTATACTTATTTCTAACTATTGGCTTAAAAATAACTCATCAATGACTGAACAACAATTAAACCAAGCTTTAACATTAACACATAAAAGCATTGCCTTTGAAAAAGTTTACTTGCACACAACTCATGATCAACAACAATGCATATATTACCTCCTCAGTATTGCACACATTTAACTCTTCTAATTCACCAAACTGTACATATTGTAGGTCACAGGAAGCAGATTTAATTCATATGTTTTGGAGCTGCAAATGCTTATTTAAATTATGGAACTCATTAAAAATCCAACTGCAACAACAAGGCTATGAAAAAGCAACTCTTACATGGGAATACACACTTCACCCTCCCTAGGAATATCCCATAATCAAGCGACCATACATAGCACATTATTCCTATTAATGAAACTATACATAGCATCCAAATAAGGGGACAGAATGAATATCAATTGGGCTGAATTCAAGAAGATGGCAATTAAACACATGCTAGCTCATAAATGGGTAATTGATGCAAAAAATAACTGTGTTAAGAAACTAAAAATATGGGAACAGGTATTTAACATACTGCTAGCTTAATCCACCCACATAATCATAAAGACACAGGGATTTATGTGCAAAGTTATACCTTCAACATATATAGATATGTAATGACAAGGTTTCACCATAACAGGGTAAGCTCGATAAATGGATGTAACAAAATAATTGATGGCACTTTTGTACAGCTGTAAATATTGATGTTTCATGTTAATATATAAATACTGTTCACCTGTAATTCTGTACCCAGTGTATTAATACATTGTTGATGTTGTTTTGTCTTTGTTTGTTCTGTACATTGAAAAATTCTAAAATATTTTTTTAGGTCTCAACCCTTTATAGGACCAGATTTTCCTACGGTGCAGGAAACAAACAGATCTGACAAGGGTCTGTCCTCAACACAAAAGATACAGGACCTCATCCTTTACTTCCTAAACATTCTACTGGTATACCACATTGCAGCCAGTGAGTTTCTCAAGGTCTTGGGCCTCATGGCATCCACCATTCTAATGCTCCCCTTAGCCAAATTCCACATGAGAAAATGGCAATGGTATTTAAAAGCAATTTGGATGCAACACCCAGCAACCCTTAGAATTTTCCATTCCCCTCATCCCCTGTAGGAAGAGGGAATTTCAGTGGTGGATACATCGTGTCACTCAACATGGGACTCCCCTTACACCCTCCTGCTCCTCGACAAACGATCTGCACAGGTGTCTCAGACGTACTTTGGGGAGCAACCTTTGGCTACCTGAAAGTAGAAGGGATCTGGTCTCCCTCTCAGTGAAGGAACACATTGATGTAAGGGAGATGAGAGCACTGCTACTCGCCATGCAA
The DNA here is from genome assembly GCF_019279795.1 of Protopterus annectens. Classification (NCBI taxonomy): domain Eukaryota; kingdom Metazoa; phylum Chordata; order Ceratodontiformes; family Protopteridae; genus Protopterus; species Protopterus annectens. The sequence continues at coordinate 1,251,948,510 of NC_056732.1, read as the reverse complement.
ACTTTCCACCTCTTATTCCAGCCAGGACCTCTTAAGCTGTTCACAGACAATATGACAGTCCGTGGTATGTGAAAAAGCAGAAAGGACCAAATCCTGTCTGTTATGCATACTGGCTCTTTAGGCTTGGGAGCTGGAAGTAAAATTCCATGCAACCCTTCAAGCAGTGTACATCCCACCCTCTCAAAACTGTTTGTCAGATTACCTGAGCAGGTCCCAAACACCATACCACGAATGGAAACTTCAAAGGGATCTGTTTCTAGACATTGTCCACAAGTGGGGTATTCCTCAAACAGACCCTTTTGGCTCCCCCATGAACAGACAACTTCCATAGTTTTGTGCCAGAGAGCCCCATCCTCTGGTCTGGAAAGTGGATGCCCTGTCTTTCTCTTGGAAGGGGATGTTTCTGTATACATTTCCTCCCCTTCCCCTCATACCAAAAGTTCTGTACAAAATTCATCAGGACAAACCAAAAATCTTTTCTGGTGACTCCCTTTTGGCCAAGACAGCACTGGTTCCCTCTCATCCTGATTTAGCCAAGGGCAGTCAACACAAGTTACCTCACAGAGTGGACCTTCTCACACAAGACCAAGGGATCCTCATCCATCCCCACTTGGCAATTCTTCAGTTGACCCTGTGGGTGATAGGTGTCTGAAAGGGATTAGTACCCCATTTTCTGAGGAAGTGCTCATGGTCCTGCAGGAGACCAGGAAACCAAATACCAGAAATCCTTACTTAGCAAAATGGAAGAGATTTTCAGTTTGCTGTCTGAAACAAAATCCAGACCCATTAACATTGAAAATTACTGTGGATGTTCTTCATCTCACATTGCTGCAGTCCTTACACTTGGGTAGTCCACTGTCCTCGGTCGGCCCGAATATCAAAGTATTAGGCTGACGTCGGTCAAGGCGCATAAGACTGACATCAGGTCGTCAGGGTACAAATGCGCATGACCGACGTCATATCCTCAGTCTTTTTTGCCGCATGGTCCGATGCAGAAGCAGCGTTGCAAGTGCCGTTCGGCGTTCTGAAATTTTTCGAAGTCGGAGTTTCAGACCGAGTCAAAGTTGGCTAAGTACCCGTTTGGGGAATATTTTAGTTTATACTAGCCTCAGTGGTTTACCGGATGTCAGAAAAAGTGAATAACTGTATTTCTTGTGGGAAACAGATACCACATAGAGATTATCATACTTTGTGTATTCCTTGTTTGGGGCCTGAGCACGACGTTGTTGGGTGTCGCTTTTGTGCTAGGTTCAATAAGCGCACTATTAAGCGAAGGTTAGATTGTGCCAGGTTGGTCTTCGGGAAGCGGTGCAATTATAAGATGCCGTTGGATGCTCCGACGCCCGCTTCTTCGAAGAAGCGCAAAGACAAAGCAGCTAAACCCAGGCAGGAAGAGTCGTCCGTACCGGACGCCGGTTCTTTAGAGGCGTCAGTGGAACCGGTGGTTCCACCGAGGCTTCTCTGGAGTCCCAGGGAGAGACTTTGATTTTGCAGGATGTGGCCTCTCAGGAGGCAGGTCAGGCTGAAGGGGCTTCTCAGGTTACTGTACTCCCCTCCATTCCTAGGGTGGTTAGGCCCTCTCCTTCTGTTTCCAAGGCTTCTCCCAGAGGCAGGCCAGGTTTAGCTTCTGTTGGTGTCACTCCTAGTTCTTCAGGATCTGTACCCAAGAAGCACATGCTTAAAATGGCAGAAGATTTAATTACTTTGATTAGAGGTTCTTTGCCCCCTCCTGATAAGAGGCCTAGGGTGGAACCAGAGTTGGGGAGTTTTGAGCAGGCTTCAGATATTTCAGAGTCTTCGGCTGAAGACTTGCAGGAGTACTCTCCTTATTCTGATTCTGAGGTAGATGATTCGACTCCTTCTGCTTCTCCTCCAGAGGATTTTTCTTTTTCAGAGACTCTTCATTCCATGAGGGAACATTTTAAGTGGGAAGGTCAGGACTTCTCTGATTCCAGGAAAAGGCTTAGGGAATTTTTGCTTTTACCCCAACATAGGCCTTTGGCTATACCACCTGTTCTGGATGTTGTGGAAGATGTGTTTGCAGAGACTTCACTTAATCCTGATTCTCTGCCTCCTGCTCCTGTTAAACCGGATAGGTATTACAGGGTACCTGAGGCTCATAAATATCTTTATAAGAGTCCTAGGGCGGACCCAGAAACTGTTAGTCAGGGACCTAAGGGTGTCAAGGCCTCTGTTGTAAAAAATCCGGTTCCTCCAGATAAAGAGGCCAGAGCTTTGGATAGATGGGGAAAGAAAGTCTATACTTCTTCCACCTTAGCTATGAGGGCTTTGAATTGCCAGTTTCACATGTTGAAATATCAAAACTATCTTCTTTCTCAATTGAAGTCTAAGGTGGATGCTCTGGCGGAAGGCATTGAGTGTAAAGAATTACAAGATTTGGTACATGTCTCTGAACAGGTGGGTAAGCATTCTTTACAATGTGGTTTTGATGCTGTACAAGCCTCGTCTAGGGTGGCTGCCACTGGGTCAGTTCTTCGCAGGCACGCCTGGCTGAGGGATCAGAATTTATCTGACCATGTTAAGACAAGGATTTTGGATGCTCCTTTACAGTCTGATGTGTTGTTTGGTTCACCTGTGGAGTCAGTCTTGAAGAAAATGGAAGATAAGGCTAAGTCTATGCAGGCTGTTAAAGATTTTTTGCAAGTCCAGCCTCCGAAGTTTAGTAGGAATTGGCCTGCTAAGGGGTGGACGTACCCTTCTTATGATTCACAGTCTAGGGGTAGATCTAGACGTAGTAGGGGCAGAGCTCAGAGCTCCTTCAGACCTAGAACAGGGAGTTCTCCTGCACAATCTTCGGGTGAGGGCAGGGGCCAGTCCTTTCGTAAACAGGCCCAATGACCTACCTTTTCAGCTGCCAGATCCTTCTTGCCTGGCAGCACCTTTGGGAGGAAGGTTGGCACTCTTCAAGGAAAACTGGAGTTTGATTACCCAAGACAGATGGGTATTGGATATCATACACCAAGGTTACAGGTTTTATTTCCATACCTTGCCTCCTTTCAAAGGCATGCCGGACGTTCCTCCTCAGCAAAGATTAGAGGCTCACAAACAAATTTCTCTGCTGCTCCAAATAGGGGCCATACAACCGGTCCCTCTGCCAGAGGTGGGCCTAGGATTTTATTCTCGCCTGTTCCTAGTACCAAAGAAGGGGAACACGTGGAGACCAATTTTGGATTTATCTATCCTCAACACTTATCTGGACATTCCCAAGTTCAAAATGTTGACGTTACAACAGCTTTTACCTCTGCTGGGCAAAGATCACTGGATGGTGACTCTGGATCTCAAGGAGGCTTACCTTCATGTTCCTATCAGGCTAAGTTGCAGGAAGTATCTGCGTTTTCGGGCTGGGACTTCTCATTATCAGTTCTCTGCATTGCCCTTTGGCTTATCTACTGCGCCCAGAGTGGTCACGAAGGTTCTGGCTCCAGTGATAGCTTTCTTCAGGCTAAGAGGAATACAGATATATCCTTATTTGGACGATTGCCTGATTCTGGCCCAAGGAAAGGACGAACTTCTTCATCATTTACAATATGTGATAGCAGTGCTAAGATGCCTGGGGTATTCTGTGAACGAAATAAAGTCCAGTCTAGTACCCTCTCAGGACATGTGCTTTCTGGGTGTGAGGCTGAATACAGCATCCCAGATGGCCTTTTTGACCCCGGACAAACAACAGAATCTTTCTCTTTACTTCCATCAATTGTCTCATCAGTCCAGGCTGACTGCAAGGACAGTCCTTCAAGCCTTTGGGTTCATGGCATCTTGTATTCTGGTGCTTCCCAATGCCAAACTGCATATGAGGAAGCTACAATGGTATCTCAAAAATGTATGGACACAGCACTGCCAAGATATGGACACTGTCATTCAGATAATACCTTGCATTCAAAAGGAATTTTTGTGGTGGGCTCAGGAATGTCACCTAAACAAGGGACTCTCTGTGACCCGGCCAGAGGCGCAGTCAGATTCTAACGACAGATGCCTCAGACAAAGCTTTGGGAGCTCATCTAAACGGAAAGTGGGTACAAGACACGTGGCCTGCCAGACTTCAACATCTACATATCAACTTGAAGGAGATGTTAGCAGTCCAATTTGCATTAATAGCTTTCAAGGATTTACTTCTTCCAGGGCAGGTGTTGGTTCTAACAGACAACACAACTGTCATGTGGTACATCAACAAGCAAGGGGGAACACATTCTTATCCTCTATGCAGACAAGCAATGATTTTGTGGGAGACTGCTCTCAGTTTACAGCTAACTCTTCAGGCAAGGTTTCTGCCGGGAGCACAGAACTCCTTAGCAGATGTGTTGAGCAGACAAATTATGGATCCCCACGAGTGGAAATTGGATCCTCATGTATTTCAGAAATTGACAGTGTTATGGGGAACTCCAGACATAGATCTGTTCGCTTCTCCACTAAACTACCAGCTGCCAAAGTTTTGCACAAAAGGTTTCATCCCACAGCTTGGAAAGTGGATGCTCTTTCATTCAATTGGAGCAATCTTCATGTGTATGCCTTTCCACCTCTGCCTCTCCTCCCAAAGGTACTCCTGAAGGTCAGACAGGACAAGCCAAAGATGATTTTAATAGCTCCAGATTGGCCTTGACAGCACTGGTACCCATTACTGAGAAGTCTGGTACGGGAGCCTCCATGGCCTTTACCTTCGATTCCACACCTGCTGTCTCAGAACAGTCATTTACTCAATGTCAAACTTCACTCTCTTCACCTAACAGCCTGGCATATTCTGTTTTAAACCCTGGAGGGTCTCAGCTTCCACAGCAAGTTTTGAATGTTATTTTGGAGGCCAGAAGGCTTAGTACAAGGAAAGTGTACGCAGATAAATGGAAGAGATTTTTATTTTGGAGTACAGCAAAGGAATTTGATGTTTCTAAGCCTAATTTAAGTGTGGCTCTTCAATATCTTACTGAGTTACTGGACAAAGGTTTGTCCTTCTCTTCTATTACGGTTCATGCTGCAGCAATTTCTGCTCACTATGACTGTGACCCACCATTGTTTTCTCATCCTTTGTTTAAGCAATTCCTTAGAGGGGCAAAGAATATAAGACCCCCACGGAGAGCTCCTACTCCTGCTTGGGATCTCAATTTTGTGTTGGAGAAACTCACTCTACAACCTTTTGAGCCTGCAGCTACTGCTGAGTTGAAATATTTATCTTGGAAGACTGCTTTTTTGTTGGCCATTACCTCTGCGAGAAGGGTTTCTGAATTACAGGCCCTTATGGCGGTTGAGCCTTTCTTAATTTTCCATAAGGATAGGGTATCTTTGCGTACTAATCCTTCCTTTATGCCTAAAGTGGTTTCTAGTGTGGCTTTAAACCAAACTATTCATTTGCCTACTTTTTATGCAAACCCCAAAATAAAGGGAAAAGATTTTGCACACTTTGGATATACACAGGCAGTTGCGATATTATTTGAGCAGAACTAAAGGGTTCAGGCAGTCTCAGCAGTTATTTGTTTCATTTGCTTTGGGTTCTCAGGGCAAGCCTGTGTCAAAACAAACTATTTCTAAGTGGATTGGGTTTTGTATTGCTTTCTGTTATTCCCATCATGGTAAGGAGATTCCAGCTGGGATTAGGCCTCATTCCACTAGGGCTACTGCCACTTCTACAGCTTTTAAGGGGTGGCAACTAAAGATATTTTGGAGGCAGCTACTTGGAGTTCAGTGCATACTTTCTCTAAGCATTACCACCTTCCACTTTACTCTAAATCTAGGGCTGGTTTTGCCACTGCAATTTTACAGGGCATTTTGGCAGCTCCTACTGCTTTATAGTTTTGCCATCCTCCCTTACCTCTGCTTTGGGATTCTACCCAAGTGTAAGGACTGCAGCAATGTGAGATGAAGAACATAGTACAGTTTTGTACCTACCATAAATGTAGATGTTCGAAGATCCACATTGCTGCAGTCCAATTTCCCCTCCCTCCTTCCCCTCTGTAGTTAGAGGCGGTTGTGTGGTTTGGGTTGTACATATTGTGGATATTGTATATATTGTACATATGATTAGTACTAGGGTGGTTGGTTGTTTTTTGCTGTCTTTTGGTTTTGACCTTTCTTTTTAGGGTCTTCTGACATCTGGGGCAAGAAAAGACTGAGGATATGACGTCGGTCATGCGCATTTGTACCCTGACGACCTGATGTCAGTCTTATGCGCCTTGACCGACGTCAGCCTAATACTTTGATATTCGGGCCGACCGAGGACAGCGGACTACCCAAGTGTAAGGACTGCAGCAATGTGGATCTTCGAACATCTACATTTATGGCAGGTACAAAACTGTACTTTTTGACTTGTTTTTGTGAATTGCTCAACACTGGTTTGGCTTACTCTTCAGTAGAAGCTCATATGTCGGCCTTTCTGCCGCTCTTGCCTCTATCTCCCTCTTAGCTGGCAGATTTGAGGCAAAACAATTTCTTAAAGGAGTCCTACACATTAGGCCTCCCAGGAAACCTATTCCTTCTCCCTGGGACCTTAACTTTGTTTTGGAAAAGCTGACTCTCCACCCTTCAAGCCAGCTTGTCTTCAGCACTGTTCCTGGAAAACTGTGTTACTCCTAGCCGTAACTACAGCCCTTATGGTATGTAAACATTTTCTGGTCTTCCACAAAGATAGGGTCTCCCTGCACACAAACCCCCCTCATTTAAGCCTAAGGTAGTCAATGACCTATCCCTAAATCAAGTCCATACACTTGCCTACCCTTTTCCCTTCTCTCCAGAACTGTAGTGAGAGGGTCCTTCATACTTATGATGTCCACAGGCAACTTGGATTTTATCTGGACAAAACCAAGGTTGTTAGAAAGACAGGTCAGCTTTTTGTTTCTTACCACCCCAGGGCTCTGGGTCAGGCTGTGACAAGCAGACTGTTTCTTCCTGGATTTCCAAGACTATTTCCTTCTGACAACACTCACCATCGCCATTCCCCTGTTAGGACTCATTCCACCAGGGCTGTTGCCTTATATGGGGCCTTTTTCAAGGGATTGGACAATAACTCAGTTCTTGAAGCAGCTACGTGGACCTCAGTCCATACCTTCACCAAACACTATAAACTGGATGCAATTTCTAAATCCAGAGCAGGATTTGCCAAAGCCATATACTGCAGGACTTCCTGGGAAGCTTCTCACCTACTCCCTTCTCCCTTACTTCATAGGCTTTGGTATTCTCTCCCTCATGTTATGAATACTGCAACAGAAGAATAGAAGGACATAGAACAGTTGTGTAAAATCTTAACATAATGATAGATGTCCTTTTCTTCACTTTCTTCACTGTTGCAGTACTTCTATCCCTCCTTCCTTCCCCCTGGCCTTGCTTTTTCTTGGATAATTATTACTCTGCTTCCTTAGGTTGGCATTCCCCCTGGGTCAGTCAGTTCTGAGGATGGTGTGAGTGTATGTCACTTTTATGGCCGTCTGATTGCAGCCTACATGTGATGTACCACATACCCTACAGTAGTGAAGTCGTTTGTATACTGGCTGACATTGTCACCTATGACAGGGAACTCTCCCATGTTACGAATACTGCAACAGAGAAAAGGACATCCATCGTTATGGTAAGGTTTTACACAACTATTCTTTACAGACGGTTATAGATTTATTTTCAAAATATCCATGCTAACATATGATGTCCTTCTATTCTGATGTTGCAGTAATCATAACAGTAGGGAGTTGCTGCTTGCATCACCACCGTCTGGCCAGTTTACCAAAGTCTTGGTCTAGGAGGGTACATGTGACGTTGGTTACCAGGTCCATAAACCGACGTTGGGTATAAAAGTGATGTCTGCACGTACCCTCATCAGAATTTTTCTGCCGTAGTGATCATCGGACGCCTATTTGCCAGTTCCACTTCTGCATCTTGTTTCTTCAGGCGACCGCATTCCTGTTTGTTAAAGACCAAATGACCATTTTGGTCATGTGTGCCCGGTAGAGTTTTCTTAAACTTCTTACAGGGAAGTGTGCTTGTGGGAGACCAATTCCTCACAAGGACACACATGATAACTTTGTTTTTTGTCTAGGCAAGGCCCACGACCATATCAATCTGTAAGTCGTTCATCCCCAAGATCTTATGTAGCCAATTAGCGGCTTTGAATGTTTATCTTGAGAACCAGAGACTCAGATGCTTGGCATTAGGCATGGAGGGAGGAGTAGGCCCTTCCAACGAGCTGCCTTGGAAGAAGGCGAAAAAAAAGCCAGACCTGAATCCCAGGCTGCACCTCAGGTGTCCGATCAGGCTCTAGAGGCGAGTGAAGACCCAGAGTCTGTTCAGATAACTGTTTCCAAAGCAGGCCCAGGAATATTAATGGAAGCTGGGATGTGGGATTCCAAAGGTACATCTGCTGAGGTAATTCAGCCATCAGAGTCTGATTTCAGAAGGGAACCACAGCTCACATTCTCGGAAGCCTCTGCTCCTCCTATTCATGCTAGGCCGACGTCCACTTCTCTTCTGACTGCTCCTACAACCCCCTTGAAAAAGAAACAGAAATCTAAACACTCTGAACCACCACAGAAGCCTGGCTGGGAATCTTTCTCTCAAAGTTTGTTTAAGGCCTTTCAGGTATTAACAATCACAGCAACTTCCTCCTACTCTCACACCTCAACCAATCCATGTGTCTGAGGAAGATTACTCATCTTCTGAGGAGTCCTTCTCCTATGAAACACAAATTGAATCCCCCACGGAATTCATTACTCCAGAAGAGGAGGACTCTATTTCTCATAAATCCCCAGGAGAATAATTCATGGGGGAGCATTTCAAGTGGCAGGCCTCTGAGGTTACAGAATCCAAGAAAAGGTACTTTGACCTTTTGAAAATGGAACAGCCATCTCCCTCAGCTGTACCTCCCTTACTGCCCGCTTTTCAGGATGCCTTCATAGCTGTTTTACAGTCTCCGGCCCTGATCGTTTCTACAGGGTCCCACAAGACACACAGTTTCTTTACAAGAACCCTCCTGCAGACTCAGCTGTTATAGCCATTTCTGCAGATAAGACATCCATACAACTACCTTCTACTGCTCTTTATCCAACTGATAAAGACAATAAATTTATGGCTAGGACAGGTAAAAAGGTATATACCTCCTCCTCTCTGGCCATTAGGGCCTTGAACTACCAAACCCACATGGCAAGGTGTGTACTTGACACCATTTCAAAAGCCTCCACCCTTCTGCCTGAGGTTCAGGATTCCCCTATCAGAGCACAACTAAACTCACTTCTCTCCACAGCATCCCAAGTGACCAGGCACTCTATTAAGTGCAGCTATGATGCTGTGGAAGCTGCATCCAAAGCCGCTGCTTCTGGATCAGTGCTTCGACGTTACTCCTGGGTACGGCTACAGCCCCTCCCCATGGATGTTCAAACTAAACTTCTGGATGCATCCTTAAACAATAAGGCCCTTTTCGGACAAGCTTCTGCTGAGCTTCTCAAATCCCTTCAAGAGAAGGGCGAAGAGTTATAGAACCTCAATCAACTTCCGGTGTCCCCTATTCTTAGATTTCATAGGGATTATCCTTAGAAACCTTCCTTTGTTAGAAGGCATTCCTTCCATTCACCACCACAATCAAAGGGCTGTAGACAGCTGAAAACGACTTCTACTCCCAGATTTCCCTCCAGATCCTCTACCACACCCTTTCTGAGCCAGCCTGACCAATTCAGGCCTCCTCCACTGTGACTCACCCCTTCTGCATCCAGCAACACCCTTATCCCTTCGTCTCACCCTCTCCCTTCTGTCCTGGCAGAGATTAACAACAGAACAATGGGTCCACTCCATCATCCAGAGAGGATATTACCTGACTTGGTGGATGCTCCCACCTTTACAAGGGATTCCTCAACCACCAAAAAACCAAATCCACCTGTTCCCCATCATCATTCATCAACTTCTAAATCAAGGCACCATAGAACTGGTCCCCACCCCTCAAAGGAACACAGGTTTTTATTCCAGAATGTTCCTGGTACCAAGGAAAGAGGGTCCTTGGTGACCCATCCTGGATCTATCCTTTCTCACCCTCTTCCTCCATGTACCCAGTTTCAAAATGATCACCTTACCTTTGCTCTTGCCTTTAATCCCCTCCCAGGCATTCATGGTAGCTCTAGACCTCAAGGATGCCTACTTGCACATCCCCATTCATCCGGATTACAGGAAGTTCCTCAGATTTTCACTAGGCTCCTGTCATTTTCAATTCTCTGCATTGCCTTTTGGTCTCTCCACTACCTCAAGAGTATTTCCAAAGTGTCTAGCCCCCTTCTTTGCCCATTGCAGGATCTAGGGGTATCCAAATGTACCCATACCTAGACGACCTACTCATCCTGCATCAAGAGCGCCAACTCCTACACCTTCATCTGCAACTGGTGTTGAACGCCCTCTCTCTTCTGGGATTCACGATAAACGTAGAAAAATCTCACCTGACTCCCTCACAGGACATGATTTTCCTGGGATGCAGACTCCGCACAGACTGCATGAAGGCCTTCATCCCAGACAAGGATTCAGGAACTCTGTCTGTTCTTCAATCAGATCCTTACCCAAACTACCCTGACAGCTCGGGAATTCCTGAGATTGTTAGGCCACATGGCATCCCTTATACCCATGCTACCTTTGGCAAGACTCCACATATGCAAAATTCAGTGGGTGTTAAAAAACATATGGACCCAACATTCCCAATCTTTTGACCCCCCCCCCCCTTCCACTACTCCTATGCCTAAAAAAAAAAAGAGATCCACTGGTGGATGTCTGCAGTGCAGACCAACCTGGGGATCCACCTTCAGATCCCAGCACCACTACAACAGCTGTCCACAGATGCTTCAGATCTGGGCTGGGGACAACACCTCACTGTACAAGGAAAATGGTGTGCTCTAAGGGTAAAAGACGACATCAGCATCAAGTAAGAGAGTCCTGCTGTTAGCTGTTCTAACAGTCAAGCCTTTATCCTGCCAGGAACCCTAAAAATAATCAGAGACAAAATGACTGTCCTGTGGTACATAAACAAGCAAGAGGGGACCAGGTCCTACCCACTATGCAGCCTGGCCATCCAGATTTGGAATCTAGTCGATTCTCTCAAGGTCCACTTATTAGCTATGTGTATCCCCTCAGAACAGAATCTTATGACAGACACACTCAGCCTCCTCTCATGAATGGATGCTTCAGAGAGAAATTTTCCTACACCTGATATACAGTTGTATTCCACAAGCAGACCTATTTGCCTCCCCAGTCAACAGGCAGATGCCCAACTTCTGCACAAGGAACCCACATCCACAAGCTTGGAAAGAGGACACCTTCTATTTTTCATGGGGGGGGGTTCCTGTACACCCCCCCCTTCACTCTAATCCAGAAAGTCCTTCAAAAAATTCAGAAGGAAAAAACAAAAATCTTACTGGTGAACCCCTTTTGGCCAAGACTGCATTGGTTTCCCCTCATATTTTCTCTAGCCAAGGGCCATCACCACAGGTTACCCCACCGTCTAGACCTACTCACACAGAACAAGGGGTCCCTGCTACACCCTCAGATAAACAACCTAAAACTGACCTTATGGGTGATAGAATTCTGATCCCCTACAGACACCTTTATTCAGAGGACATACTCAATGTTCTGCAGGAGGCCAGAAAACCTAGCACTAGGAGAAACTATGTAGCCAAGTGGCTCAGATTCTCCAATTGGTGTCATAGGAACAACCAGGACCCCCTCACTACCCCCATTCCAAGGGTTCTATCCTACTTGTGTGAGCTCCTCCAAACAGGACTAACATATTCTTCTATCAAAGTCCATTTGTCTGCCATTTCTGCTTGTCTGCCCATTTCACCACCTCTGGCATCCAGACTGGAAGTCAAACTCTTTCTAAAGGGAGTCCTCCACATCAAACCCCCGTGGAAACCCATACCTCCTCCATGGGACCTAAACTTTGTATTAGAAAAGTTAACCTTGCCCCTCTTTGAACCAGCACATTTGGTTTCTTTGAAACTTTGCACTTTGAAAACAATCCTATTAGTTGCCCTCACCTCCGCCAAGAGGGTTTCAGAGATCCAAGCCCTGATGGCCACATCTCCTTACCTTGTCCTCAGGACTAACTCTTCATTCATGCCCAAGATAGTTAATAAACTCTCAATGAATCAATCCATTAACCTACCAGTTTTTTACCCTCATCCACAAAATGCCTCAGAAAGGACCCTACATTCCCTGGATGTACACAGACAAATTAGATTCTACTTAGACAAAAGCAAAGCTATCAGGAAGTCAGATCAGTTAATTTCCTTCCACCCCAGAGCCCTTGGGAAGCTGTATCTAAGCAAACCATTGCCTCTTGGATCTCTTAAGTCCATTTCCTTGTGCTACTCCCACCAGGGAAAATCCTTACAGGCCAATATTTAACCTCATTCTACCAGAGCAGTTGCTTCCTCTACTGCCTTTTTCAAAGGCATAGACTCCTCTTCAATTTTAGAAGCAGCTACTTGGACCTTAGTACACAGCTTCATCAAACACTTCAAGCTGCACATAGCAAACCTGTGCTAGAACAGGATTTGCCAAGACTATCCTACAGGGTCTTCTTGACCACAGGAATCCCTCCTCCTCCCAGGTTCATACTTAAAGCTCTGGTTCTCTCCCTACTATTATGAATACTGCAACATCAAAATAGAAGGACATAGAATAGTTGTGTAAGAACTTACTATAACCTTAGATGTCCTTCTTTCTCTTCTATGTTGCAGTATTCAGTCCCACCCACCTACCCCTGTCTCTTTCCAACTATTATCCCAGGTATCTTCTGAGGGCACATTGCCATCATTCCCCCTGGTCTGTATCTACACAGCCATCCTACTGTCCTAGGACATAAACAATGGTACTCTAAGTTCATGCCAAAGTGTTCTCAGGTCATTATTACTAATTCCATATCCTCCCAGTGCCCTGTTTGGGTCCATTTTGCATAGCTCTTTTTCAGTATAATTTAATTTGATTTCAGTATCTGATTACCTGGATGTTACTAGGACAGTTTATCACCCCGCCCCCCCTTTGTGGAACCAAACTGCTTTACATAAGATATTTGTTAGGTCTGAGAATAAATTTTAGAATCTACACAGTTTCTGTTTTTGTGTGTCTTGACTCTGAAAACATTTTGTGTTGTGTAACTATAAAATGGTTTCCTATTCTGCTCAATATCTTTATATATATTTTCTTAAATTTTTTTGTAATCTTGTATCACACTGTTTAATCTGTCTGCCCAGCTTATTTTGGTTTTCAAAGTTAGTTCAACTTCTTTTCCATTCTTTATATTTTTCTTTTATTTTAATCGTGTTATCTTGTTCTTATGGAGATGTAATCTCCTGATGATCTGTGCCTAGATCCTGATGTTAAACATTTTTTTGACTGCATTCAAACAATTTCTGTTTTAAAAACTTAAAGCACTGCAAAGGTGGTTTTTATTTTTGTTATTTTTTTATGCTATAGACTATCTGCAAGATTTCAGCACTGGTTCTTTTTGTGGTTTGGTATTGTTTTCAAAACGTGCCAAATTCCTTCTGTATTTTTTTTTTCATTGAACTCATCCCTCCAATTAGTTTTACATAGTGACTCTTTTCTTCCATATAGCCTGTTACTCTTCTGTGCATTTAGTTTTCAGTTTGGCAGAATTATCTAGCAACAATTTAGTCTTTTTAACCCCTTGATCACTGCTCATCAGTGGTGGTAAAAACATGACATGAAGTAACAGTCATTTCCTTAGGAACACAAACAATGGCTAATATGGTCTGTTCCCGGGTAGGCTTTTTCACAATCTGAAGAAATTGTTCCTGAACGTAGGTTGTAAATAATTTTCTTACTAATGTTGAATCAATAGTATTCCAGTCTGTTTCTGGTAAATTTAAGTTTCTAACCGCTGTTATTATTCCCTCCCATATTTCATGCAAGAAATGTGTGTATTCCTCTACATAATCATCACTTGGCTTTGCTGGTCTGTCCACCTTTTTAACAGTTGTTACTGTATTTTCCAGGGTTGTCTTTATTGTCATAGTTAAACAATCTGCAGTATTGGTGTTATCATTGAACATGCAGTAAACTCAGGTCTATTAACCAACTTTAGTCCCTGTCATAACACTTCCACCTGATTTTTTTTGTTATGATGTCGGTTACAGAAAAACATTTATACCTTGACAGAAATGATTTCGTCATTTTTTTTAACCATGTTTTGCAAACAATATCAGTCTTGTGGGAATGTAGCAAATGTTCCAATAAAAAAGCTGTATTACTTATGCTCCTAGCATTAACAAATATCAGAGCTGTATCAAATGTTGCCATCTCTGGAATATTACATTTTCGATCTGACAAAAATCCTGTCTTGTGTTTGTCAAATATTGCAATTTATCAGATACATAAATGTATCTTCTGTGATCTTGACAAGTGTATACCATCCTGTGTAAACACATGCCCAAATTTAGGATTTAATACTCTATATATTTCTTTTTTCACATTTTTTGAAACTGTCCATTTTTTTCATGTAGATATTTACCCAAAACATCTGTTCATTCGTGGTGACCTCCCTCTCCTTTCTGTATGTGGTTTATGAAAAATATGTCCTAACACTCTTACAAGCTCTGCTGTCTGAGATGACTGGAGGATCCCCAACTAACAGTTGGAGAGCCCTTGTGGATGGGATCATTTGTACCAACATGGTTAAAAACAGCTCCTTATTTTCTTGCATTAAGACATTCTAAGGATTTTCTCACATCCTTTGTTTCTGCACCTGGCAAGCATAACTGTTCGATGTTCCATTATCTTCTCTGCAGAGAAAAATATCAGTTCCTCTTACCAGATCTGAAGAATCTCCCAACTTCTATTTCAGTGATATCTGCTTTATAAATTGTTAAAAAGGAATAACTTTCATCGTCATTAGTTAATTAATTCCTCTGTTTTCATTGCATGTTATATTTACAAGACTGAGCCATGTTTTCAGCTTTGGTCTTTTCTCATTTTTTTTCTTACAGTAATGTTCTTCAATGATTTTTTTCCTTCTCTCCTGCTCATTGCCCCTTTGTTCTGCCTTTTCTTTTGGAAGAGGATGCCTTTTTCTGTAGACTGAAGGTTTTTTGATAGAACAATGTTATCATTCCCTGTAATTTGTGTGTTAAATAAAATGGTGTCCTTTTTAGTATGTATTTTCTTTGCATTATTGACATTAATTTGTTTAGAACTTCTTTCTATTTTTTTTATTTTCTTCTTCATGCTCTGAATCATTTAATTGCTGAATACTTGTATCCTGAGTTTCAAAGTTGTCATCAGTAGCATCATGTTTAATAGGGGTTGAGCTATCTTTACTGACAGTAGACTCTTCCTTTCCTAAATGTGTTCTATTTGGACTTGCTTAATATTTAGCTCATCAATCCATATATTTATCTCATCAGTAGAGTCAATAGTATAGGTCATTAACATATGTAACAATAGCTGTTCAAGCTGCAACGATTGCACAGTTGTAATCATTATAAATAAGTCTAGATTTACTAATAATGGTAAGCAAATCATGCCAGTTTTGACATGAGGAACACAGGTCACCAGTATTATCAGGTGTTACCTTTAAATATACATAGCGTTAAATACACAGTACAAGATACTTGTGACTAAGCAAACCATTAATGGCGTAGTCTTTTTAAGGAACCCATTTTCAGCTGCAAAGAAATAAAGAATTTTAAAAGAAAAAGATAATCTAAATCAGTTACCACAGAAATCCGAGATTTTAAGTCAACTTCTGTGAGAAAAATCGCACAAACCATATATGTCTGTTTATTACATTAAGTAAAATAAAATTGTCACCTTGATCCACTGTGCCGTTTGTTCCAGTGAAACAAAAGCTGGATTTCATTTACATTGTTTTCAGTTGTACTTCATTATGATAGTAAAGATCAATAAAAAACAAACCAGCACTGGATAGTTTTAGATAATTTCTCGAATGTCTTCTCTGCAGTCTGTGTGAATTTATACCTGACTAAGCCCCTAGAGGTTAAAAAAAAAATGTAAATCTTCTTGTCTATAAACTATACATGTCTTCCTGCAAACCATGAAAAACAGAGGTTAAAAATAAAATATAAATCAAAATAAACCTTCTCTTACCAGGCAGTTGTGCACAGTCAATCACAAAAAAAAAAAAAAACAAAGGATTGTTTCAGATGAGCACTGTTTCCATTAATATCTCACTCTTGTATCTCGGAGATATGACATCCTTTTAATGTTCAGTGTGCATTTTTGAAACATGATTTAATTCAACATTTTGCTCTGAAATTGTGATTTTGATCTGTGTGACCAGAAGTGACCAGTAAATGTTGGTATTAAAATTTAGATGAATATACTTGCATACAATCTGTAGTTCATGTTTGGTGGGTTGATTGGTTTTATGTCTAACTTTCACCTAGTAGAGATATCCCATGTTAGCCAAGTTGGCAAATGGACACTCTCCAACCAGTGTCTTACTAATCCGGGGCTGCTGAGCATTATCTCAGGCATGCACTGGCCAGAAGAGACACATTAATCTCTCCGACCATGAGCAATGGGGCCCTGGCATAGGTTGGAGTAGGCCAGGTCCTATCACTGTCAAATACCCTTGCCCATGTTGGTGAAACATTAGTCTGCTTGACTAAATCACCTTAAGCCACTTTTTACATCATCAGGTGGCTAGCACTGACACAGTATGCAGTCTGTGATCCATGTTCTAATGTCTTGAGGATACTGTACATTACAGTTGATGCCTGTCTGTACAACTCTTTCCTCCAGTAGGCATCAGCTAGAGTCTGTGCTGCAGTCCACTACTCCATTTTTTGTGAGTTTGAGATAGAAAAAAACAGTATGTTTTTGGGAAGTGGGAGAAACCACACAGAGAAACAGGGAGCAGATTGAATATGCAAGTGGCACACAGACATTGGCCAGAGGTCAGAATCATTGTACCTTTAACATGGGAGAAGAACATAACCATTTTGTCAACTGTCTCTCTACTTGAGAAGGAGACCTGTGACTGGCATGACTGTTAAAGAAGGTAGTATATAGTGCCATTGAATTGAGAGAACTGGCAACAGGTGACATGACACCCCGACCCCATGTAGAAATTGGGGGGGGGGGGATTGATGATGATGGCACTTGCATACATTCATCAGAGAAGTGAAGGTATATACCTCAATTGTACCTTTTTCATTTGCACTCATTGTGCTGAACATTAAGATTGTGTGGGTGTGCCCCCACCTTTGCACACAACTGCCACAAGACTTTCACAGCAGGTAAGTTCTGTAACATCACTATATAAGAAAACAAACAGACAGCAGTATTTTACTGCTGAATAGGTTCTGTTGGTATGTGTCCCTCCCCCCGCACACTACTTGCAGTGGACCACTCCACAGGAGTTAGAGCATCAGAACATCTGACACTCATACGAATATATAGTGTGTGGGAGGGTGTGCCCCTCCTGGTTATAGGCAGCTGTCATTTGACTCCACAGCAGCTGAGCTGCATCGACTTGCTACATCAGCTCAAACCCATCAGCAATATTCTATTGTTGAACTAGTTGGGTTTGCGGTTGTCCCCCAAAACAATTTCCAGCAATGTCATGTGTTATTACATTAGATCACATTACCCTCAGCGATATTGTAGTGCTGATTAGGTTGCTTATTGATTGGGTGTATCCTCCCAATGGATTTCACTTATGCAACCAGCTTATTGTACATTTTTTTATATTTTTTACCCTAATAAATTTGTTTGTTTTTCAACTGAATTGTATAGGTTATAGGTTGCAGTAAAGGTGGGAAAAGTTTTGAAATGATTTATTGTGGTCTAATTTTTTTATATCACAAAAACCTGGCATTTTAACAGGGGTGTGTACACTTTTCCTATCTACTGTAAGTGATGTTCTAAAATAATCAGCTGACTGCATGTGTACTGCTAACTTGACAATTGGCCAAAATTGTGTTTTCCAAACTTGGTCTGCAAGCCTCTACATGTGCATGCCACATGCATATGTAGTATGTCACTCAGATGTTGACTAGATCAGAGAAGGCGTAGATAGAGGTTGACATCTGTTCATGCAGTAACATCATTTAAATAATATTGCTGGATAACAGCAGGACCTCATATCTAGGTGTTGGTAATGTGGGATTTACTTATGACTGATTTTATTTGATCACTCTGGCCTCAATTTTGCTATCAAACTCATCCCATCCTTTGTTAATTCCTATATTGTGGCACCTGAAAGTGAATTATTGCTAAGGCAGCACACCTTTAACAGTTTCATTCCACACATACAAAAATATTGCACGTAATTCAAGTACTGATATATATATATATATATATATATATATATATATATATATATATATATATATACCTATAAGCAAGCTGCATGGTAACCATTGCCATTTTCAGATAAGTCAAACATACCTTGCTCTGCTATACTTTGGTGACAGAGTACCACTGAGGACCCATATTTTCTACACAAACTACAAGGTCCTAGTATTTCTTTTACATGTTAATGAGATGAAAAGCATTTATACAGGTGACAGAAGTCTGCATAATGTAATACCACAAATCTAAATCTGGATATCAGCAATTAAGTCTAGTCACATCCGAGTCATGGCTCAAATGTTGTATACAGGAACGTTAATGTGCTGTACTAGGATACACAGTCTCCAGAAAGGACGGGTAAGGTAGAAGAATAGGAGGTGTAATTTTATTAGCTCAGTCAGTTCCATAGTTGCTTACTTGGGCCATTGATATGAAGGATCTTCAGAAGCCTAGCCATACATTTCCAGGTTTTTCAACCCTTGTGTTTTTAGTACAGTTAACTGAAAGCCCATTCCCTTATGAGTACAAATAACTCAGATCTGGCAGACATTTGCATGTTACCTTGCATGCTAATTAGTTGTAAAACCAAAGCTTTCTCCCAGCAACCACCAACTATAACAATGTAAGCCTTACTGCTAACCATAACAACTGGCTATACTAAAATGTTATGCATTGGATATAGACACTTGAAACCTATGAACACAAACAAACTGCTGCCATAAACCATAGCATGGCTTCTTGACTACTGCAAAGTCAAACTTCTACTGGGAGACTGTAACGTGCTGTAGAATGAACAAAACAAGGAAGACCTTAAATGAGAAGTCATCTCCCTGGTTTCTTCCAGTTCATGTCATCACCTGCAAGAAAGGGCCTACACTCAAGGATAATCATAACTTAATTGTCTCCTTTGCAAACAGCCAGACGAATAAACGTCCAACAGAATCTTATTAAATTCTTTCAGTGAGCACTTTGCCACTTTTTCATTGTGAAAAAGAAACCATTGCTAACTGTACCAAAGAAATATAAACATGATTAGCTTCCGCTATATCTAGAAGTTTCTGAAGAAGAAATCACTCAAGTAAGTTTTAAGATGACTTGACCAAGCAAGTGATATCAGTTCAGCATTTCAAATTTTCAATTCCTTCGGAATGGCCCACTGAAACAGTTGTGCAATGTTATGAAGATTGCAAATAAGTAGTAACACCTTACTTTGGAATGGTGCAAAACTATCTCTATATATGATGGAGCTTGGAAAGAGTACAAGCAAAAGAGCAGTATTAAGTAATTCATTATATTCAGAGATACTCCTTACGTGAGTAACAAAACAAAGCTACTAACTTTCAGCAAGCTAACTAAAGTAATCCATCTGTGGAATGCTATCAGCATGTTCTCTGGAAATACCAAAACCAGAAGTGAAAATCCTCTAGACCGTTTGTCACTAGAGGATAAAGCCAGAAAGTTCAGTGACTTCCTCAGACCCATAATTTAACTATATTTTAGCCAAAGATGCCCAAAACAACTAATATTCATCAACCAACATCTGAATTTCACTTCTCTTCACTCTCCGCAACAGGAGATTTGGATTGCATCATTCATATGCAATTCCTGAACTACTTAACTGAGTGCAGTTGATTATAGAATCCCAACATAGATGTAGCTCAACCTGAAACACACTGACAGCCTTAGTCAACCTAGTTGAAAATGTAGCAAAATGGAAGGATGCGGTATTAACCACAGATGCTACTATATTTCTAAACTTTCTCTTGGCTTTTGATGGTCACCCATAAGAGACTAGTAAAAAAAAGCAACAAAACCTTAGATGCTCCCAGACTTTTACCCTAGCTTACAAACTACCTCAAGGTATGAGTATTTGTGCCGGGACAAAATTTCTCATACTGGTACAGCAACATTGCATCCCACAGGGATCTGTACTTGGACACCTGCTAAGAATGGAATAGATTACCTCCACTCCACAGTTAATAGCCATAACTTAGCTTTGTATTTTTAAAAAACTTTGCTAAGACAACTCTCTTAATTTGAACAGCTGTGTATCATGCAATGTTGCACAAATATAACCTACCTCCTTTCATTTCATACAAGCAAAATTTCATTTAACAAATAATCTGACTGCGCATTAACTGTTTTGCAGATCCTACTCTAAGTCCTCACTCTGCCAGCTTCCTTTTTCATCTCTGATGTTCTTCGTGTTTCACTGTTGCAGTCATTGCATTTGGGTAATCTGCTGGCAGGTTGCCCCCAGTCAGCCTGAATTCCAAAGTCTTGGGTCCTGTGTCGGTTGCTGTCTTCTCTTCCATGACCTCAGGTCGTAAGGGGTATATAACATGCATCCAATGCCATTTTCTTTAGTCTTTCTTGCCGCGTGGTGCCCGAAGCAGAAGCATTTTCGCAAGTGCCGGTCGGCTGACTACTGAAAAAATTGAGTTTGAGTTGCAGAACCGAAGTCTTCACTAAAGCTAAGTACCCCGTTGGGGAAACTTTTTTCTTGCTTTTTACCGATGTCAGAAAAAGTTAATAATTGTATTACTTGTGGGAAGCAAATACCTCATAAGGATTTCCATTTATACTGTATTCCTTGCCTAGGCCCTGATCACAATGTGCCTGGTTGTCGGTTTTGTGCTAAATTTAACCAACGCACTATTAAGCGTTGGTATATTTTTGCATCAAAGTATTTTGGAAACAGATTTAACTACCCAGAAATGTCGGATAGCAATCCGACTACCGGAGTACATAAAAAACACAAGAAAAAGGACAGAGAAAGGCAGTCGAGATCCAAAACCGACGACAAAGCTTCTTCTAAGCCAGTTGCCGGTACTCAGTGAGGTGCTTTTGCAGCCCCTGATACCCGCTACCTTCGAGTCGCAGGCCTCTACCGACACCCATTTGGAGTCAGGCATGCAGCAAGATACTCAAGGTATTGGACCGACGGATGTATCTCCCTCGGATGGGTCCGGAGCTGCTGAGCAGGCACCAGCTTCTGAGGGTGTATTCAGACCTCGTCATTTGTATATCAAACCGACGGCAGCTGCAAAACTAAAGACAAAAACAACTTCTAAAACTAAAAAACTGACACATGAGCCACATGTACAGGCCTCTATGCCTAAAAAACAGATGATCAAAATGGCTGAAGACCTTATTACCTTGATCAGGGGTTCCCATCCCCCTCCAGATAAGCGGCCTAGGCCAGACACTGATTATGAATCTTCAGATCAGGTTTCTATTTCTTCTGATTCCTCTTCTTATCAGGAATTGCCTATACCTCCTTATGAGGATTCTGATGCTGAGGAGTCCATTCTTTCTGCATCTCCTCCTGAGGATTATTCATTTGGAGAATCCTTGCATACATTCAGGGAGCATTTTCACTGGGAGAGTCAAGATTTCTCAGAATCAAAAAAGAGGCTCAGAGATTTCCTTCTCCCTCAGCACAAACCTTTAGCCACCCCCCCCCTGTTTTAGACATTGGGGATGATGTGTTTTCAGAGTCAAGCTTGACCCCTGACTCCTTACCTCCGGCTCCCGCTAAGCCTGACCGATACTACAGGGTACCTGACTCGCATAAATTTTTGTTTAGAAACCCTGCTGCTGATCCTGAAACTATTTCACAGGGTCCAAAGGGAGTTAAGACCTCAACAGCAAAATATCCTACACCCTCTGACAGAGATTCAAGAGCACTAGACAGATGGGGAAAAAAGGTTTATACATCTGCAACCTTGGCAATCAGGGCCTTAAACTGTAAATTTCATATGATTAAGTACCAACAACATGTTATGGGATTGCTGAAACAGAAAATGATGATTTCAGAATGTGCAGAAAATAAAGAATTGCAGGAATTATTGCATGCAGCTGAGCAAGTTGGAAAGCATACTTTGC
Source organism: Protopterus annectens (assembly GCF_019279795.1). Taxonomy (NCBI): domain Eukaryota; kingdom Metazoa; phylum Chordata; order Ceratodontiformes; family Protopteridae; genus Protopterus; species Protopterus annectens. Next base: position 1,251,926,325 of record NC_056732.1, on the reverse strand, counting down.
AATGTGGTTTTGATTCTTTAGAGGCCTCCTGCAAGGCAGCAGTTACTGGATCAGTGATTAGGAGGCATGCCTGGTTAAAGGAACAAAATTTACCTGATCGTGTTAAAGCTAGTTGCACCTTTACAGCATGATTCTCTGTTTGGTATTAAGGCAGAAGAGGTTCTAAAGAAAATGGAAGACAAAGCTAATTCTATGCAAACTGTTAAAGATTTCTTACAAGTGCAGCCACCAAGATTCAGTAGACACTGGCCTACAAAAAATTGGTCCTTTCCTCTGTCAGACAGAGCTCAAAGGGGCAAATCCAGGTGCCCTAAGGGTTCCAGATACCAGGCGCAAGATTCATACAGGTCAAAGCAATGGGGCGCTTCCACCTCCAAATCTGGAGGAGATAAAGCCCAAACCTACAGAAAGCAATCCCAATGACTTCCCTCTGCCTACACCAAGCACTTATCTTTTGGCAGCACCCATAGGGGGAAAATAGCACTTTTTCTCAAAATTGGCAGTTAATAACCCAGGACAAGTGGGTACTAAACATTGTATCACAGGGATGCAGATTCCATTTCCACACACTGCCAATGGCAAATGGTTGGCCAGATCTGCCAAAAAATCAATGGGCAGAGCCACAGAAACAGGTTACGTCCCTTATGGATATGGGGGCCATTCAGGCAGTACCAGAACAGGAAAAAGGACAAGGTTTTTACTCAAGACTGTTCTTGGTACCCAGAAAGGACAAGACCTGGCAGCCAGTACTGGATTTATCGATTTTGAACACATACCTGGACATTCCAAAATTCAAAATGCTGACTTTGCAGCAGCTTCTGTACATGCTGGGCAAGAATGCTTGGCTGGTGACTTTAGACCTAAAAGAGGCATACCTGCATGTCCCAATAAGACAATTGTGCAGAAGATACCTCAGATTCAAGGCTGACATAATGCATTACCAATTATCTGCACTGCCCTTTGGCTTATCTACTGCGCCCAGGGTCTTTACAAAGTGCCTGGCACCAGTAATTGCATTTTGCTGACAAAGAAGTATACAGATATATCCGTACTTGGACGACTGTCTCATTCAAGCAGAGAACAAAGGCACTCTTCTTTGACACCTGGCGTTTGTGAGAAGACTTCTAACATGCCCTAGGGTACACAATAAACTAAAAGAAATCGCAACTGGTACCCTCACAAAACATTCCTGGGTGCAAGCTTAGCTGCAACTGCCCAGATGGCTTACCTTACGCCAGACAAGCAAAGACAACTGACTACTTACTTCAAACTGATGGCAATAAAGACCCAGTCTTCTGCAAGACAAATTCTGCAGGCTCTGGGCTTCATGGCATCCTGCATCCTGCTAATTCCATATGCAAGACTGCATATGAGGAAACTTCAATGGTACCTAAAAAGTTTATGGAGTCAACATTCACACAGTTTGGAAACAATGATTCCTCTCATTTCCTGCCTGCAACAAGAGTTTCTATGGTGGGCAAAGGCATGTCACCAACACATGGGACTGCCCTTCACTCTACCCCCCGCCAGCCAAACCTTAACAACAGACGCATCAGATTATGCCTGGGGGACCCACATGGCAGGAAGATGCATTCAGGGCTTATGGGCACCAAAGCAAATGCATCTGCATATCAACCAGAAAGAGATGCCAGCTGTTCAAAATGCCCTAACAGCCTTCAAGGATTACTTCATCCAGGACAACTACTGATAAAGACGGACAACACCACAGTCATGTGGTACATAAACAAGCAAGGAGGCACACACTCATACCCCCTTTGCAGATTAACCATGGCACTGTGGGACACAGCTTTGACCTATCAAATACATCTTCAAGCTCAATTCCTGCCAGGAAAACAAAGCACTCTGGCAGACGATTTAAGCAGAAACCTTATGGATCCTCACAAGTGGAAACTAAATCCACAAGTCTTCAGCATGATAACAGAGAAATGGAGGAGCCCAGACATAGACCTATTTGCTTCTCCTCAAAATTATCACTTGAAAAGATTCTGCACAAGGACTTGTCACAGACAAGCATGGAAAGTGGATGCCCTATCCTTCAGTTGGAAAAACCTATTTGTTTACGCCTTTCCTCCTCTGCCTCTTCTAACCAAGGTCCTCCTGAAAGTTGGACAAGAGAAGCCAAAGATGATATTAATTGCCCCGGACTGGCCCTGACAATACTGGTACTCAATCCTAAGGAACTTGTCTCAATACCCAGCTTGGACCTTGACTCAAAAACCACTACTACTGTCAAAGCAAAACATTCAGATCCTGCACAATCCACTACGGACTCTGAACCTGGCAGCATGGCTAATCATGTAGTCATACAAATAACACCTCTCAGTAAAGCTGTGATGGATGTCATTCTGGAAGCCAGAAGGCCTAGTACTAGAAAATCTTATGCTGACAAATGGAAGAGATTCTGTGCTTGGAATCAAGCACAAGGAACTGATACAGCAGAACCAAATATTCCTCAGATATTACAATACCTAACTGAGATGCTTGACAAAGGCCCATCTTTCTCATTAATCAGAATCCACGCCTCTGCCATTTCGGCTCATTACAATAGAGAGCCACCAATCTTTTATCATCCTTTACTAAAGCAGTATCTTAGAGGAGCCAAAAATTTAAGGCCTCTTAGAAATGTCATCATTACCTGCATGGGACTTCAATTATGTGTTGAAAAAGCTCACCCTGCCTCCATTTGAACCAGCTGCTACCACTGATCTAAAGTTCTTGTCATGGAAAACAGCTCTGCTGCTAGCTATTACTTCAGCAAGAAGAGTTTCAGAGCTACAGGCCCTCATGGCTGTAGAGCCTTTTATCATATTTTACCTAGACGGGGTGTCTCTGAGGACAAATCCTACTTTTATGCCTAAGATGGTGTCCAGTGTGGCCCTTAACCAAACAATTCATCTGCCAACTTTCTATCCAAATCTGCAGAACAAGGGGGAGAGAATTCTGCATTCCTTGGACGTACACAGACAGCTAAGATTCCACTTGAGCAGGACTAAGGCTCTAAGAAGGACTGAGCAATTACTAGTGTCATATGCTGCAGGATCAGAAGGAAAGGCTATTTCAAAGCAGACAATTTCAAAGTGGATAAGCCACTGCATCCGTTTCTGCTACTTACACTATGGTAAACCTTTGCCCAAGGGCATTAGGTCTCATTTCCACCAGAGCTGCAGCTACTTCAGCAGCCTTTTTCAGAGGAGTAGCAACCAAAGACATTCTAGAGGCTGCTACTTGGAGTTCTGTTCACACCTTTACAAAGCATTACCATTTGCCCAGGGCAGGCTTTGCCACTGCAGTGCTGCAGGGCTTTATAGCTGCACCTAATGCTGTTTAGCTCTAGCCTCCCAACCATAGCTTTGGGATTCTACCCAAATGTAATGACTGCAACAGTGAAACATGAAGAACATCATACAGTTGTGTACACGTACCATAAATGTAGATGTTCGAGTGTATTCACTGTTGCAGTCCAGGTTACTCTCCCTCCATCCCCCTGTCATTCTGAAATGTATCTTTCCTTCTCTATCCTCTACAACCTATGTGGTGTATTTGCTTGTAGATGAAGATTAAGTTTATATTGATGCATGTATATATAGATATATATATAATTTTGCTACCTTTTTGGGGGCACCTGACATCGGGAGCAAGAAAAACTAAAGAAAATGGCGTTGGATGCATTTTTTTATACCCCTGACGACCTGACGTCATGGAAGAGAAAACAGCAACCGACGCAGGACCCAAGACTTTGGAATTCAGGCCGACTGAGGGCAACTTGCCGGCAGATTACCCAAATGTAATGACTGCAACAGTGAATACACTCGAACATCTACATTTATGGAAAGTGTAAACAACTGTACTTTTACTGCCCCCCACTGATCCACTCTCGTATCCTGTTTTTTCCAGTTTGCCCTTCCTGATTTTAGCCTTCTTTCTAAAACTCATTTTCACAATCAGCTCTCCATACTCCAAATGACCTGCAAAACCACAGCTCTGTACTAGATTTTTTTTTGTAAATGATTTAGCTGAGGACTTTATTTTTATTCATAAAACCAAGCTTATATTCACTCTATGTGTCACGTTTGTAGTAGATGTTCTTACTATAAAAACTGTACTCACTGTACTTTAACAAAGACTGCAAGCAATAACTAAACCATGTTTCAGACTTCTGAATTGACACCAGTACAGTACCAAAATAGGTGATTTGGTCATACTGCCTAAAATTGATGTGATGCCCACGCCAGGTAAAAATGGGGTAAAAAAGAATGTTGACATTTTGAACAGCAAAATTTTGCATTCTAACATAACCTTATTCTCCCTTTCTGTTTTCTTGCAGGCATTCTCTGGCACCGTAGTAGAAAAGGAACCTCTGTCTCCATCTTTAATGCCACATCTAACCATAGTACAGCCTGGCCTTCCAACTATACCTGAAATAAAACTAGAAGAAAGAAAAGCAGAAGAATCTTCATCGCAAGTGTCAGAGGAAACTACAAAAAGAGTTTCAAAGTTCAAAGCTGCAAGGATGCAGCAGAAGATGTAATGCTCAGTAAAATGTGCACTAAAGTATACTGTATGTTTTGCAAGACTGATGAGACAGATTTTTATCTGTTTGAAAAAATTGTTTATAAAATGGCACTATTCTTTAACATTTTTTAAAGAGACTGAAGTGACAAAATTTGAATGCTCAGCTGAGCCGAGTACTTGCTACACTGCTGGACTGATGACAGTAGTCAATGCATAAATGGCATATTGAAGAATTTTCGCCAGATGCTCATCTTGTTTCAGTTTTAATAAGCAACGCAGAATATCAGAAATATTTTAAAATAGTATTTTTAAGGCAATATTGCTGGTACTGTTAGTTTCATAGTTTATAAGTCGATGTTCTGAAAATAAGACGATTGCTTTCTGCTTGTGGATCATTTTGCATTAAAGTTGTAAAATGTTGGTGTTAATTTCAGCACTGGCTGTGCTACATGTAAGTCCTATAAAATCTGTGTCGTATACAAGATTTGGGATAAGGAAAAAAACATTTTTTTTTATATATTTCACATTTCATGCAAACTATATCCCAGCTTGCGTTATGAGCCATGAACAGTTAATTGAGAGGGTAAAGTAAGCTCAGGAAAAGAATGTGTAAAAAATAAATAAAATGTTTACAGCTAATGGATTTACAAAAAGATGTTTCATGACATTTTTGATTTTTCTCTTTGTTGAACAAATATTTTTTTTTTGTAGTGCTGCCATCCTTCCTATGACATTGGGTGGGTCAGTATCAGCCACATAGTGTTGTCCCCCCATATTATGTCCTCAAGCACCTGAATGGCTAACTGAACTCTGGTTCTCTGTCAAGGCTTTATCTGTCTGATGCTGAAATCCAGTTTGCCTGTTCCTGCAGGAACTGCTTATTTTTATCTGGCCATTTCTGTTGTGCTTAGGGATAAAGCCCTGAGTATGCTTCGGGAGAGATTGGTTTGAACAGCCTTCCTAGGTACCTGAGAAGGCTGTTAGACTGGGAATGATGGAGGGAGGCTGCAACAAGACCTCAGTGCATAGGTTCCACCTTCTAAGAAGATAGGTACTGGGTCAGTGACTTCTCATTAGAGGACAGCATTAAGGCCAATGAACAGTGTAGAGATACTATAAACAGACATGTTGTTTGGAGACATGCAGTCTGCCTCTCCAAAGTTGTAGATCGTACCTCAGTAAACTGCTGTCTGGCTACTGAGAGAAGAGTTTACGCTGTCTGTGAATAGTTGCCCAGAGCTTGATGGCAGCTTCTTGTCCCTACCCCCCCCCCCCCCCAGAGAGAGCGTGCACATAGAATAGCCGATTGAGTGTCATGAGGGGACTTGATGTTCATGATTAAGAAGGACAAGAAAAGATAGTATATTTGATAATTATTTTCCATGAGGTTGATCATCGATCTGCATCTACATTGTATTTACTGTAAGCTGTTTGGGGATGCTGATTAGGATTCAAGGTTTTTTGAAATGACATAGTGGAAGGATAACGCTGTGGCATTCCATTGTGCCATTTAACCTAATATGCAAATATAATGACATTCTCAGGTGACCAGCAAACTTAAAGAATACATTCTGCAAAAGGAAGTTAAAGAGCAAGGAACTGTCATGTAGTACTGTGTTGAAAATTGTTTAACCGTGCATGGTACTACTTTCACTGCTATATAGGAAAAGCATAGCACACTACAGGATAAAAGCGTGAACACAACAGAATATTGGAAACATGAGTGAGACAGAGTGAGACTACCATTTAATGGGTTGAGGAGAAGGGAAATGTGAATACAGAAGGATGGAATCAGATTTTGCATCAGGTGGTTCAAAGTGTCACGAGTGTTGTGTGACAGAATAATGTCAAAGAATGTGAAAAGTGTGGTGTACAAAACTAGTAGAGCTACCAATGATTTAGCACAGCACTGAAATCTGCGTAGCAAAGGGTGATCAGCTGTGGATGTTTAATGTGATGGAGATGAAGTGCCTAATATGGGTAGTAGGTTGCTCACCCTGGGACAGACGAAGAACTGAGGACTTCAGAGCAGAAGCCAATGATGCCTCAAATTGCAGAGAAAGTCAGGAAGAACAGATTATTGTTCACTTGTGCAGGACAGTAGAAGATGATTTAGCAGAGCATATTTGGGACAGACAAGATGAATGCAAGAGGAAATGAGACTGCTGAGACAGAGAAATGGATTCTGACCATTGGGCATGACAGTTGAAGGTAAATCAAGATAAGTGTTCTTGGTTAACACCCCCTACTTCATGTAGAAATGAATAAAAGGGAGTTGATGATTTGCCTTTTAAAGCAGATATTTGGGGAGTGTATTATACAAAGAACAGCAAATCTTGTGTCTATCCAATGTCTGCTTCAACTTTTGGGATGTTAGCAGTGGATCTTATCCAGCAGTTTACTGCATCACTAAGCACTCAATCTCAAGCTTTTTCCCTATTCCCAGAATGTATCTGTCCCCCACCCTATCTAGCTCTCAATTTTTTTTCAAGCAGTGCAGGTCGTAAGCCAGCAGTCCAGATAAGTTCTTCAGTTTCTTTATTTAAAACTGTTCATTTCTAGTTAGTTTTAGGCAAGTTTACTCCTCCTTTATTTCACTAATAGCCTTTATTTAAAAAAAAATGTTCTCTAGTTCTAGCTAGATGTTCATCGTGCATACAGCTGCAGTAATCACATATGGGTTCTCTGCCGTCAGGCGGGTCCTCGGTCGGCCGAATTCCAAAGTCTAGGTCCGGCGTCGGTTGCTGTCGCTTTCCTCCCTGACGTCAGCGCAACAGGGGTATGTAAGACACAGCCGACGCCATATTCTTCAGTCTTTTTTGCCGTGCGGTGCCCGAAGCAGAAGCAGTTCGCAAGTGCCGGTCGGCCAGCTCCTGAATTTACGAAAAATTGGAAAGCGAAGTCTTCTTTAAAGCTAAGTACCCTGTTGGGGAAAGTTTTCTTGCCTCAGACCGATGTCAAACAAAGTTAACAATTGTATTTCTTGCGGGAAGCAAATACCGCATAAGGATTTCCATTCCCTCTGCATACCTTGTTTAGGCCCAGACCACGACGTCTTGGGCTGTCGCTTTTGCGCTACTTTCAATGAACGCACTATTAAGCATCAGGAGGAGTTTGCCCAACATTTTTTTGGTAAAGCTTTTGATTATAAGATGTCGTCGGATACTCCGACTACCGTTTTGTCCAAAAAACGCAAGGACAAAGACCGACACGCGAGGCCCGCGGTCTCCACCGACACCACACCAAAACCAGCTACACGTGGTCCGGTTCTCAGCGAGACGCCTATGCAGTCCCTGACTACCGACGACACTTCCTTGGCGGTGTCTTCTGTAACCGAGACCGCAGGTACCTCGGCCCTTACTCAGACAACCTAAGCCACTGTGAGTGTTGAGCCTCCTACTGTGGACAGGTCCACTTCCACCCAGGGTGTCTTTATACCCTCATCTTCTTTTTCCATTAAGGCCTTCACTAAGTCCAAATCAGCCATGCATCCCAAGAGGCCTGATGCACAGGGCCCATCCCCAAAAGCAGATGCTTAAAATGGCTGAGGATTTAATTACTCTTATCAGGGGTTCCCAACCCCCCCCAGGCAAGAGACCCAGAGTGGAGGAAGATTCTCCCTCTTCTGAACAGGGCTCCATTTTCTCAGAACATTCTGATGTTGAGGAACACTCGTACTCCCCTTATGAAGATTCCGATGCAGAGCAGTCCATTCCTTCTGTATCTCCCCCAGAGGACTTTTCCTTTGGGGAAACCTTGCACACCTTGAGGGAACACTTCCATTGGGAAGGCCAAGATTTTTCTGATTCCAAGAAAAGGCTTAGGGAATTTCATTTGTTACCTCAACACAGACTTCTGGCTATACCTCCTGTCTTGGACATACTTGATGATGTTTACTCGAAGGCTTGTATTAATCTGGATTCCCTGCCTCCTGCCCCTGTCAAACCTGATAGGTACTACAGAGTTCCTAACTCTCACCAATTTCTTTTCAAAAGCCATAATGCTGATCCTGAAACCATTTCTCAAAGCCCCAAGGGCATGAAGGCCTCTACTGCCAAGAATCCACTACCTTCCGAAAGAGAATCTAGATCCTTAGAAAGGTGGGGAAAAAAGGTGTACACCTCGGTCACCCTAGCCATGAGGGCCTTAAATTGTCAGTTCCATATGCTTAAATATCAGCAGTTTCTATTATCACAATTAAGAAATAAAATGTCTCGACCTGAACAACCAGATTTGAAGGAATTGCAAGATATGATGCATAGTGCAGAACAGGTGGGTAAACATACCTTACAATGTGGCTATGATGCCTTAGAGGCCTCAAGTAGAGCTGCTGTTACAGGATCAGTCATCCGTAGACATGCCTGGCTTCGGGAACAAAGTTTGCCTGATCATGTTAAAGCTAAACTACTAGATGCTCCTTTACAAAAGGATGTACTATTTGGTACTAATGCTGAGGAGATACTATGGAAAATGGAGGAAAAAGCTAAATCTATACAAACAGTCAAGGCTTTTCTTCAGGTACAACCACCTCGTTTTAGCAGAAATTGGCCTTCTAAAAACTGGTCCTTTCCAGCCACAGACAAGCCCCAAAGAGGTAGATACAGGCGCACAAGGGGCAGAGGACAATCTCAAGGATCATATAGAGGCAGACAATGGCAAAATCCAGCACCAAGAGGTGGCGAAGACAGTGCAAAACAATACAGAAAACAAACCCAATGACTTCCTCCTTTTCATGCCAAGCAAGTCTCAGCTGGCAGCTCCCTTGGGAGGAAAACTGGCACTATTTACAAGAAATTGGCATATTATCACAACAGACAAATGGATCCTAGACATTATAACCAGAGGCTACAGATTTCATTTTCACACTCTTCCAAAAATGAGAGGCATGCCAAACCTGCCACACAATCAAAGGGCAGAGGCACAGATACAAATTTCAAAGCTCATGGACATGAAAGCTATTCAAGAGGTACCTATTCACGAACAAGGCCAAGGTTTTTATTCCAGACTATTTCTGGTACCAAGCAAAGGAACCAACTGGAGACCCATTTTGGACTTATCCATCCTAAATACATTTCTACTCGTACCAAAATTCAAGATGCTCACATTACAGCAACTTCTTCCCATGCTGGGCAAGGGGTTTTGGCTTGTAACATTGGACCTCAAGGAGGCATACCTGCATGTCCCTATCAATTCTCTGCATTGCCCTTTGGCTTATCTACTGCGCCCAGAGTATTCACGAAATGCCTGGCATCAGTAATTGCCTACTGCAGACTTCAAGGGATACAAATTTACCCTTATTTGGATGACTGCCTGATCCAAGCGGACAGCAAGCACACAATTCTGGAACATCTGGCTTATGCAACACGGTTACTGAATTCTCTGGGATACACAATCAACAAAGAGAAATCCAGGCTAACATCATCTCAGAAAATAACCTTCCTGGGTGCCAACTTGCACACAAACACCCAGATGGCCTATCTTACGCCAGAAAAACAGGGGCAACTAATTCAGTACTTCAAAATACTAGCAAATTGTACCAGGCTTACTGCAAGGAAAATCCTGCAGGCTCTGGGCTTCATGGCATCTTGCATTCTTTTAATCCCATGTGCAAAGTTGCATATGAGAACACTTCAATGGTACCTAAAAAACCTATGGTCTCAACACAGCCACAGTTTGGAAACAATAATCCCAATAATTCCATGTTTGCAAAAGGAATTCCTATGGTTGGCCCAAGCATGCCAAACAAACACAGGCCTCCCATTCTGCAAGCCTCAAGCAAATCAAGTCATCACAACAGACGCCTCAGATTACGCCTGGGGGGCGCACATGACAGGCAGGTACATTCAGGGCAAATGGTCCCAAAAGGAAAAGCACCTTCATATCAATCAAAAAGAAATGCTAGCAGTGATAAATGCAATTACAGCATTCAAGGACCTTCTGCATCCAGGACAACTATTGATAAGAACAGACAACACCACAGTAATGTGGTACATAAACAAACAAGGAGGAACACATTCATACCCTCTGTGCGGGCTAGCCATGAAAACTTTGGAACTTGGCTCTGGAATGGCAAATCGAACTTCAAGCACAGTACTTGCCAGGTTTGGAAAACACGCTGGCAGACAATCTAAGCAGAAATATGACAGATCCACACGAATGGAAGTTGCATCCTCAGGTGTTTACAAAGATAATCCAAGCGTGGGGGAGGCCAGACATAGACCTCTTCGCCTCGCACAGGAATCATCAATTGGAAAAGTTTTGTTCAAGGACCTTTCATCCATAGGCCTGGAGAGTGGACGCCCTTTCATTCAGTTGGACAGCATGGACAGTATATGCTTTCCCACCTCTGCCTCTTCTGCCCAAGGTGCTCTTGAAAGCAAGAGCAGACAGACCGAAGATGATACTAATTGCTCCAGACTGGCCAAGACAGCACTGGTACCCACTCCTGAGGAGCCTAACACATGCTCCTCCCTGGCCTCTACCTCTAATGCTTCTTTTGCTGACTCAGCACAGCTACAAAAGTCTTCACAGTCAGCTGAAAACACTCAACCTAGCTGCATGGAAAATTCCTTAACACCACAACAGATCCTGCTCCCCAAAGAGGTGCAGGATGTCATTTTGGAGGCCAGAAGGCCATCTACTAGAAAGACTTATTCCACAAAATGGAAACGGTTTTGCTCTTGGAATGAGAAAAAAGGCCAGGACCCCAGAAAATTGAATTTTCCTCAGGTATTACAGTATCTAGCTGAGCTGCTGAACAGTGGACTTTCATTTTCCTCTATAAAAATCCATGCCTCAGCCATTTCTGCAGAATTCAACACGGATCCACCGTTATTCTCTCACCCACTTTTAAGACAGTTCCTCAGAGGGGCCAAGAATATAAGACCACCAAGGAAACAACCTGTGCCAGGCTGGGATCTTAATTACATTTTAGAAAAATTAACATTGCCTCCTTTTGAACCAGCTGCCTCAACAGACTTGCAATATCTGTCTTGGAAAACAGCTTTCCTTCTGGCCATTACCTCAGCTCGTAGGGTTTCGGAACTACAAACCCTCATGGCTGTGCAGTCCTTTCTCATCTTCCATCAGGACAGGGTTTCCCTTCGAACCAACCCGTCATTTATGCCTAAAGTCGTATCCAGGGTAGCTTTGAATCAAGCCATACACTTACCTACCTTTTACCCCAAATCTCAAAACAAAGGGGAAAGGCTGCTACATTCCTTAGACATCCATAGACAGCTACGTTATTATTTGGACAGAACAAAGCCTTTCAGGAAATCAGAACAACTTTTTGTGTCCTATGCTGTAGGAGCAAGGGAAGCCTGTTTCCAAACAGACCATTTCAAAATGGATAGGCCACTGCATACAATTTTGTTACTCCTATCATGGGAAATCTGTCCCTACAGGCATCAGACCCCACTCCATCAGGGCCACTGCTACCTCTACAGCCTTCCTCAGAGGAGTTCCTACCAAAGATATTTTGGAGGCAGCCACTTGGAGTTCTGTACATACCTTCACAAAACACTACCACCTGCCTTTATATTCCAAAACTAGAGCAGGCTTTGCCACTGCTGTGTTGCAGGGCATTCTGACTCATCCCAGTTCCAACTAGTGCCTACCACCCAGTGCGTAGCTTTGGGATTCTACCCATATGTGATTACTGCAGCTGTATGCACGATGAACATAGTACAGTTTTGTACCTACCATAAATGTAGATGTTAGAGTGCTAATACAGCTGCAGTACAGGTTTCCCTCCCTCTGTCCCCTCTTGGTAAAGGACTAGTGGCTAACGCCTCCTCATACAACCTAACCTGGGTTATCCTCCTATGGTGTATTTGCTTGCAACTACTATTTTTTGTTTACATTGCATTGCTTGTATATACACATATATATATATATTATATATATAGATAGATATATATATATATATATATATATATATATATATATATATATATATATATATATATATATATAATTTATGTATTGCCTTCGTTCTGGGGGCACCTGACATCTGGGGCAAGAAAGACTGAAGAATATGGTATCGGCTGTGTCTTATATACCCCTGTCGCACTGATGTCAGGGAGGAAAGCGACAGCAAGTGACGCCGGACCTAGACTTTGGAATTCGGCCGGCCGAGGACCCGCCTGACGGCAGAGAACCTATATGTGATTACTGCAGCTGTATTAGCACTCTAACATCTACATTTATGGCAGGTACAAAACTGTACTTTTCTTCACTTTCTGTTGAGAGGTACAGAGACCTTGTAGCTTCTTTCATCCTGTCATGTTATCCTCCTTTTTAGTTACTGTACTACTAATGATATTGTTATTGCTACAATTGATGTTATAGTTCCTATTATAGTATTTTTCATACACTTGTAACTGCTTTTTCCTTTGGAAACAAATAGACATGGGCTTCAAGAAATGTGTCCTCTTTGGCCACGGAATCCTGCCCCAAGATACCCTTGACGTTTACATATGGCTTGTGAGGTTTCCAAGGGCTTTGGCCTGCTTTCTGGAATGTTAAAACAAATTTATTTTGAAGTGAGTATGCCCTTTTCATCCACAGAGCTGGCAAAAACAGACTAAGAGAAAAGGAGAGAAAAACTTGACAAAGAAAACAGAAAACGACAGAAGTGGAGGAATAAAGGAAAGCTGAGAAATCAGTACACTGCTAATACTGTCCGTACTGATCTCTTGATATCTTCTTTGTCTCTGGTGCTGGGCCCTTCCATACAGAAACTATAATTATCTTTATCTCCAAAAAGTAACTTTTAAGGATGCATTCATTGGTGAAATAACACTCCAGATTTGTCTCTTCTCACCCACCAGGTACCACCTCCATAAGTTTGCTAGGTCCTTCCAGAGCATCTCAAAAGTGTGACAGGGAAAGTTAGCAGCAGCAAGTGAGTGACCTTTCTTCCTTGAAGAATGTACATCTGTTAACTAATCAATTACCAAGAGGTTGCTCGAGCTATAGTTAGCTTGAAATTAAATAAAGCCCCAGGGCTGAATGGCTTCGCTGTATAATTTTTTTAACTGTGGAGGTGAGGATATAACAGGAACAGGTCCTGACAGTAATTTTCAGTTTGTGGGGCAAAGAAGTACCCAAGGGAAATTTCCTAATCAGGCTGTTATTTACAATAATCTCCAATAAGAAAGAAGGAGTTATGTCTGTAAGTGATTATAGACAAATTTCTCTCATCAATGTCAGTGCAAAGATTTTGGCCAAAATTCTGGTATGCTATTTAGATACTATGCTATCCAGTGTTCCACGAAAGACAAAATGGCTTTCAAGGGAGTAACATGGTGAATAACTGGTGGGAAGTGGATGCTTTACTGTATGAATTTGGGATGAATGAAAGTGAGGCTGCCATGGTCTTTTTTTAAAAATAGCTAAGGCCTTTGAACCAGTCATTTTCATGAGAATTTCTAGAGGCCAGACAGTGTGAGAAAATTTCTTATATTGGGTGAAAACTGTACCCACCCCACATTTAGGATGGTAGTAAATGGTGGAATATACGAGCCCGGCACATTTGGAAGGGATACAAGGTAAAGGTGCCCATTGTTGCCAAGTTTGTTCCTGTTAGTAATAGAGGAACTGGCAATGTGGGTGTGAACCTACCCTGCAGATTTGGAGCATGTCAATAGCATTTGTGAAGTATATTTGTATTATCTGCAGCTGATTCCACTGTACTTAGTACTAGTGTCTACAGAGTACTGGAAGAAGTTTTGAGGGGTTTTCAGGAATTCAGAAAGGCTGCTGGGCTCAGGTGCAATAACTCTGTCTGCTTTAATTACCTGATTGGCCACCAGTGATAAGTTAGTAACTGGGCTAGTCCCAGAGGCTGGTGACCCATATTTATTTAGGCCTTAAGGTTACTTGTACCCTATCCGATACATTACAAGGAAACATAAATAGATTACTAAAGGTTAAGGACTTGTGCTCTAATTGGAATTATTTCAGATAAAATTCAGGCATACTATTTTCTTATGTAGATACCTATCAATGCTGGTAAATCACTGTCTGAAAAGAGCCGTAAAAGATACTCTGGATGATTGTATTCTTGATAAGGAGGGAAGAAGAATCTCCACAAGTGTATATTTGCCAGCAGTGTATGGTGGATTGGGGTTCCTTGTTTGGGAGTATGTGTCTTATTTAAGTTTAAACTGATATTACGGGCAGGACAGAGTTGTGGATCCCTGAAAACTAGTGAGGAAGATGACAGTGGACACCCCAAGGGACAATATTGGGGTGCATGGCACTACCCCTCTTGAACTTTCAGGGTTTAGTTTTTGAAGGATGTTAATAACCTAGAGAATTTAGAGTAGGGGCAGAGGACTTATCAAGTGTGGTCACACTGTCTAGTTGGAAAATGTTTTAAGGCAGACAGACTTTTTGTAAATGCAAGATTTGAAGTTTAGAGGTAAATCTCCCTAAGTCAGGGAGAAGTATATATCTTCACCATATTGATCACTGCTGCAGTAGCCTTAGCTATATTGGTTATTTCCTGCCAGGGGTGTACTAGCCATCCAGCTTTTGTAGCTTCAGGGCACCTTGCAGGTATTCAAACAGCTTGAGCTGTTCTGACTAAAAAGGTAGGCGTCGGAGCAGGGCCCTTCAGAACTTTCCTCTGGATGAAGAGTACTGTCATCTGCAGACTTTCAGATATCGACGGTTGACTTGCGCTGTTCCTTTGCTGGGCAGTTGAGTCCCCTTTGGGGAGAAACCTTTTAACTTTACAGAAATTATTTTATTTTACTTTCCTGTTTAGGGAAATTATTTTTAAGCTTGGAGTTTATGGAGACTTAACTGTACTTTTAAACAGGAGCATTTTTCCCTGTCAGTTTAAAAAGTTGTTTAAAGTAATTCAAGACCACGTCTTCTATGTAGAAAATGTTTATTTTAGTTTTTGTGGCCGGAAATGTTGTTTTTTTGTAAAAAAATATTTACTTTTAAAGACTGTGGGTAGGATTCATGAAGCCTCCGTGTAAGAGTTACAAGGCTTACACGGAGGCTGCAGTTAAACGGTGTGACGTCAGCATGTCATGCATATGCATGAGGGCATGCTGAATCACACCTAAGGCTTACACGGTCCGTGGAAGACAGTAGGGGGCGTGTCCGTAGGCCAAGCCCTGCAAGCGGACACGCCCCCAGAAGAGTAAAAGTGCCTAAAGTAATCCCCCACGACAGAGTACATGGAAATGTGAATAAACACAACACAACACATGCCTCCACAGACTATGAACATAAAATTATATAAATGAACATGTTATATTTTTTTGAAATTGTAAAGATATTTGCCCGTGAGTGCGCTCATTTGCGTGGGCGTGCCCGTAGCTCAGCCACAGTTAGCAGTAAGTGGAAAAGCATATAAGAACTAACTATGCAAAGTAAGCCAAAAAGCAATAGCGGAGCGGTAGAGACGTCGGCTGAAGAGCAGGCAGTCATGGTTCGAGACCTCACAACATAAATTTTTATTTTTAGTGAAATAAGCACGAAACAAGTCCCTGACATATATGTACACATATAAAATTATATTTTATGTAAAATGTAATGAAATAGGCCATTTATTTTGAAGAAATGTGAGATAAAATAATAAAAAATGCCAGATGTGCCCATAGCTGAGCTACAGTTTAACAAGGTGAGTGCATCTGCCCGTAGGTGAGCAGTGGTTTAACAGGTGCAAAATGAGTGCCCGTAGGTGAGCAGTGGTTTAACACGCTGAAACTGTGTGCCCCTAGCTGAGCGTAATATGCGTGCTGACAGCCAAATGAAGCGTAAACCAGCGTAACCCATTTGCGCGGAGCTGCGCACCGCGCCAACAAGCTAACCGACGGGCAACGTTGAGCAAGCTGTAACAAAACTGCCTATACACAGACACACCCCCTAGCCTGTCTAGACAGTCATAAATTATAAAAGGCAGTGGCCAGGTTCGAACCCAGGATACCATGCACCATAGTCAAGGTACTGAACCACTAAGCCATGACAGCTGTACTTAGAAATGCAGTAATAGCAAATATATAGGAATGAATAGAAAGAGGAGCATGACAAAGCAGGTTTTGTAAAGATACAATTCCAAAATGGCCAATCACAGATAAGTGTGGGGAAAAACGGCATATATAAGTCCCATAGGCAGGAATACACAGCATAACCGATTGTAGAACTAACTTGCAGACAGAATGTCAGGAGTAGGTGAGGGTAGTTGCTTCCGAGCACAGAGGTGGGGCGTTGAGGAATCCAGATATATGGTCTGGCTCCTTGGCCACAATCATGAGGCCCAACTCATGCAGGGCCAGATCCTGTGGGGAGCATATAGGACTGAGGCGTGGGACCGGTTGGCTCATGATCTCACCAATGCCACAGGGATTCCAAGGACTGGTGAGCAGGTCCGTCACCACCATGCGGACCTGAAGAGACGTAAGCAGGACCAACAGAACCTTTGGCTCCAGGAGGCCCAGCAAATGCCCAACGCTCCACTACTGAGTAAGTTGCATCTAATTATCTATGTAAGAAATGAACCTAGCTGATATTATGGAGATGTGTATTCCAATATTACTTTATTTATATTACAGCTGCAGGTATCCGTTCTGCGAACCGCAGAGCCTATGGCGATAGGCTGGTGCGTTTGCGCCATCAGGCAGGTCAGTCATCCTCTCCCTGTGACTGTAAATAAATATAAAAGTATGACAGTTAGCAAAAGAGTGCAGTGTAGTCACTAAGTAATAAAATGTGCAAGTAACAGTGTAAGAGTGTTTGCAAGTATTGCTTGATTACAAAAGTGTGTTGCAGTCTGTAATCCAAACAGAAAAATGAAAATGTCTGAAATAAAGATGCCCCACCTATAATAGTACACAACCTGCAGCAGGCTGAAAAGTACAGCTGCAGAAGATGAGCAAATCACGTGTGAAATATATCCCTGTTGAAATACTGAAACATGACAGAAGTGAGACTGTTGAAAAGGATTGTAATAACTACAGGTAAAACATGTCAATAAAGCCTAGAAGTAAGTACCATCCTGAATTGTAAAAATAAAACAAGTGAGAGAGTGTGAGAAAGAGTTATGAATCCACGTAGTAATAACTCCTGAATAAAGTATACTGCAGTCAGTACAGAATGAAATGAATGTGACAAGCAGAACCAAATTGCGAAATGTGTTCAAAATGTTCCTGCAGCTGGAATGTGTACCTAAAATATGGATATGTTGAAATCAGTCTGCAATATGCAGATAGTATGATTGTCTGAAATACCAAACATCCACAGTTGTCTATAGCTATATAAAGCAAATGTAGCAGGATGATGTAGCTGAACAGAGCCAGATATGAACGTGTATGAATAAAAATAGAAATGTATATTGATGTAGCAGTAACATTCCTATCACCAACTTGAAGTAGTTATCACATAGGAAACTGTAGGTAGAACTGTAGTGTGTATATATCTGCAGCTATTAGAAATGTACAGCATATGTATTGGTATTTGAAGGTGTTAATTATATTTTCTTCACCCTACCCTATAACCACATATAATCCATTCCACGTGAAATTGGTATGTGCAATCACAATTAACACCCCTGGACATTTGTACTGTTGGGTCATACATATTTGCATGTACGTTGATGCATCTGCCCTGTTCATACATCCAAACCTGATGGCCTGTTGCCATCAATCAACCCTGCATATTGTTGGACTGTGTATTGCTGTTCAAATTATGCATGTGTTATGCTCGCTGTTCAATGGTGTGAATATCTGGGTGTTTGGTTAATGGGAATACTAATGCATGCTGTTACAACTAATTGCAAATGGTATTGTATGTTACTAACCCAAACTGTCATGACATAATGCAAAACATAGGACAACAGGGAAGGCGGGTTCCAGCGGACCCACCTCTCCCACCTCAGCTGGCGAGTGCACCTGGGAGTAGTGCCCAGTCCGGACCCTCCTCCGGTGGCCCTGTGCCACCTTCGGGTGGAAGTGCTGCAGGGGATGGGGCTCGTCCCCCCTCTGCAAGTGTGGCCGGAGCAGAACCACCACTCACCCTCCGTAGCGTCCGGACTGTGGTGCGTAGGGAGATCCAGGAATCTGTTCTTGGGCCCCTACGCCAGCTTGAGGCACAGGTGGCACAACTAACGGGCATGCCTGTTGCCCGGCCTACACAGCCCCCAGCACAGCCCTGTCCTGGGCAGTGAAGGAACAGTGGCAACTGCCCATGGTTGGGGATATCAGTTCCACTGTTGCCATCTGTGGGCTCATGGGCTCTGGATATACAAACATCCGTCCCCGTCAATTGTGTAAACCCCCCCCACACGTGTCATATATCACCCCTGTATGCGTCTTGTTTGTCTTGTCTGTTGACCTACCCAACCTACCTCCCCAGCTATACTGAATTCCTTTACCTGACATACCACTCTCACCTGAAAAAAAAAAGGGCACTCTGTACCCACAAAAAAATTACGCCCCACACATAGCTGCCCATTTCGCACACATGTCTGCTGGACATGGAAACTGTCAATTACAATTGGCTGTACAACAAGTATTATTGTTGTCCTTACACCTCTCTCAGGGGTGGAAGGTTTCAAATGTCACACCAAATTACATACATATGCACAGCTATTGCTGATGAAGAAATGGGCAGCTATGGGCCTTAACTACATCCCTCCTGCAAAACCCAAGCTTGTTTCCCTACTGTCTTACCCTCTTTGTGACCCCTTTTTCACCACTTTCCTGTCTCCCCATTTTCATTTCTTTCAAAGAAAATAGCACAGGTGTGCGCACGAGTAAGCACTATTAAGCGGTTGTAAGCGGGTGTGCGCGGAGCTGAACGCCAGTGCGCATGCGGGAGCTCCGCACAAACCAGCGCTAACCCGGTTACAACTGCTTAAAAGTGCCTTAGTCACTCTGAATGACAGGTCCTGTAGTCAGTTCAAAAGCAAAATAAAATCCCACTGTCAGTCCCGAACCCAGGACCTTGGAAACAGTAGTCTGCATGACTTACCACTAAGCTATGACTGTTATATAAGAACATTGTGCTACAATAAATATATCATGTAATAGTAGGAATGAATGTAAAGGGAATATAGGATGTGTAGTACACAAAGCATGTCATGTATATTTACTGTCAAATCTAGTGGATTTCTATAATAGTAGTGTGTGAACAGAAACAGCCATGCTAGTTGGTAGCTAGTAGGTAATAATGTCAGTTATGATATATATATATATATATATATATATATATATATATATATATATATATATATATATAGTTGTAGGTGTCAGTGTACATACACACTTAGTACAGGAAACAGGAGAGATGGAGAGATGAATGGAGAAATGTTAATCTACAACACAGCCTGATGTATGAGAGAGATACTAACCTTTACACTCACAGAACAGTGT
Source organism: Protopterus annectens (assembly GCF_019279795.1). NCBI lineage: Eukaryota > Metazoa > Chordata > Ceratodontiformes > Protopteridae > Protopterus > Protopterus annectens. The sequence continues at coordinate 1,251,906,397 of NC_056732.1, read as the reverse complement.
CCACAGCATACCAGCATGGTCCCCGCCCTTACAATCTGAAAGGGCAATGCCCATCTCACATACCCTTTTATAGCACTGTCCTGAAATCACAGTGAGAACTGCAATCAGTACACAACTGGCTGCATGCAATTAGCAAATGCTGGCTAACAATTGGTGCAGAGGCCATCACATGGACATATGCAGATACCTACAAAAGCATCCTGTACTCCCAGTCCACACATGCAATACTTTCATTGCACCGTCTGGAGGCAGAGAGAGAGAGAGAAAAAGAAAGAAAAAAAGAAAATAAAAACGAACAAAAACTACACTTAAGAAAAACTAAGTTGAAGGTGTCATCAGTGAAAGTATCAAGCTGGGCTAGCAGCAGCAGGAACCTATACAAACGGTAACGCAATCAGCTGTGACAAACACAGGTAATGTAAAGTAACAATTTAATAGTCAACATACTGTGAACCCTCCATATGTGTTATTGGTCTGTATCTATATGTATGTCTATGTGATAAGTTGTGTGTACGTTGTTTTACCCAAAGGGGATGACTATACATTTCATGCCATTCAGTGTTAGGCCATGATTCTGGCACCATTTGTCCGTTTCAGTGAGGCCTGTCTGTAGGATGTGTGTGTCAGCTGGTGTATCGACTATGGCGCCTAGTTTGCAGTCATCTGGGAACTTTGTCATCCACAACCCGCCCATGTTTGCTTTCACATCTGAGAAGTAAATGCCAAACAAGAGGGGTCCTAGGACAGAGCCCTGTGGGATACCACTTGTGACTGGCTTTGAGTCTGACATGGCTCCCGCAATTTTGACTTTATGGATTCTGTTGTTCAACCAGTTTGCAACCCATCATGTGACATATGTATTAACATTTAAGCTGATGAGCTTGTCTATGATGCCTGAGTGGGGTATTGTGTTGAAGGCCTTAGGCAAGTCCAGGTAGGCTGTATGGACTGCTTTGCCCTCATCAATGGCTGTAGTGACTGTTTTGAAAAAGTCAACCAGGTTCAAAAGGCAGGATCAGCCCTTCACAAAGCCAAACTGAGTGGGATCAAGTGTCTGTAGGTCCCCAATATCGCTGCATATGAGTTCCATAATGAATCTTTCCATAGCTTTGCAGACCAGGCTGTTTAAGCTTATGGGGCGGTAGTTCCCAGGGTCTGTAGAGGTGCCTCCTTTGTTGAGTGGGACCACTGTTGCTGTACGCCAGTGTTCAGGTACATATCCCATAGTAAGGCTAAGGTTAAATATCAGTTTTATATGTGGTTGTAGCTCCTCTTGGAGTTCATGTAGCACACGTCCAGGGATACCGTCAGGTCCCATTGATGCTGTGTGTTCTGCTTTGTTGAGGGCGGCCCGCGCCTGGACATCTGAGATGACAGGGAGGTTACATTCAGCTGTGATAAGTATTTCTTCTTTTGGGGAGAGGGAGGGGGGGATATTTGCACTGAACCTGTCTGCCAGAATGTTGCCAATATCTGTGAGTTCAGTGAAATTTATGTAGTTGTGTACTAACTCTGAGCATATCTGAGGCTTTTGGTCCATGTTTCTAACAAAACTGAAGAAGGCCTTGTGGTTATCTTTAGTGTCCTTAGCCATTTCCCTCTCAGAGTTGTCGTTGGATGTTGTTATGAGAGAACTTAGCTTTTTACTAGTGCTGACCACAGATGCCTTTCCTTTATGTGATTCTGCTCTGTCCTGCAGTAGCCTCCTTCTATCATTATACAATTTGTCTTTGGCTGGGGACCACCAGACAGGATGCTTAACCTTTGTGCAAAGGGTCTGGGTTAGAATTGTGTGTGCATGTTCCATGCATTCTTGGGGATGTCCGTGGGAAGCATTTGCAAAGGGGTCAGCATTGTGGATTGTGGCTTCCACTGGCCCAGTGGGCTGCATGGATACCATCTCAGTCCTAACAAGTGAAAATCTGTCTATTCACATATATTTCAAAGTAGTCTACTGTGCTGGTGGTGATGGTGGGATATGTATATCCAGGCTGATTAGTTTGTGTCCAGATCACACTAGTGGATGACGTTCCACATACAGTACCTTGTTATGAACCCCCAGAGTGAGGTGGTGCATTGGACCTGTCTCAGTGTGCTGACTGATGGGGCTTGGTACTATGTTGTATGCAATGTGGCAGGTAATGTTGCACAGGTGTCGGCTGAGCATTGATATCTGGCCATGTACATGTGTATCCACCAAGAGAGACACATGTGCTACATATGGGAGTAGTAGTATATCACTACAGTTGAGTATCATGTATAGTATATGTGCCATATTTTGCTGACATAGTTTGCTGATATCCTGTTTGTGTTCTCTTTCAGGGACATGGCGCGTCAGCGAAATCCTGCCTACTCTGCTGCAGAAGATGAAGAGGTACACCAGAGCCTGGTGCGGGATTATGACATACTGTTTTCCCGCACCAGCCAGAATCAGCAGGAGAGGGCTGCACTGTGGCAAGACCTTGTCCGTAGGGTAAATGACACTGGCACGCATAATGGGACATATGAGCAGGTACGACATCACTGCAGTGATTTAATCAGAAATGTCCGTCAGCGTGCGTCGGATATCCACAGGCAACAGGTCGCCACAGGAGGTGGGGTGGCCACACATCCCCCCCTCACCAGACTGGAGGGGCTACTCCTAAGTGTTGTGGCTCCAGCCCAGGAACATCAACAGCAACAGACCTGTATTATGATGGAGGCTGGAGCCACACAGCAACACGACATGGAGCATGCAGGTAATATGCCATATGTACACTTGACTGTTCTGTACACTGTTAGTTTATGCATGTGTAAGGTGTGTCCTTGGTATGTAGCTGTCAACATAGTATGTAATTGTGCAGGTGTGATATTGCCAGTATCAGCAGCTGACATGTGAAAGGCAACTGTTGTACTATTGAACTGTATCATACGCAGTATCAATGGCACAGTTGTGCCCACTGACATTAATCCTTTCATTTCTGCAAGTCCCTCCGGTGTTACAGCAAGGCAGCCCATCCCTGCTGGTGAGTGTGTATTAACAATACCTATAATAGTCCTGATAGTGCTAGTAATAATAGTGTAACTCAGTAGTGCTCTGTGTGTATACTGTGGGGTGTGCATGTGTGCATGTCCACGTGTGCATGTGTCCACGTGTGCATGTGTGCATCACTGGTAACATTGTGTAGACATTGTAAACTGTGTTTCCTGTCTTCCTCCCACAGGTTCCGGTGTTGCTCTGGTGTCCTTCAGCAGGGAACCTGAATCTGGTGCCACAGGTACTGATAATGATGATATCTGTGTAATGGCACAGGAAGGTGTGTTAGGGTCCGTCATTGGTCAGCCAATTGACAGTACACAGCTGTCAACCCCATCATTGCGCACAGTCATCCTGCCAGTACATCCTATGTCACCAATGTCCATAGGTGATGGACAGGATACAGTGGGCATTGACCAGGGTAATGTGGTATCTGTGGAACATGCTTCCCCACACAGCAGCCATGGGCAGGGTCCTGAGATGGTACCACACAGACAGTTGCCCATGGGTTCGCGTGGGAGCATCTGTGGGTGTACTGCCTCTGGCAGACATGCCCAAAGAGGTCTGTCAACCTCAGCTATGTTTTGGGCTGTCATACAGGCACAGTCACGTATTTAAAGGTACACCAGACAGGGTCTGAGGAAGCTGAGAGCATGTCGCACATCCATGACTGACAGTATGCGTGACATTGCGGATGCTATCTGTAATCTCACCGATGTCATAGACAGACATTGTGGGGACATATTACAGCAGTTCCACAACTACATGTCCATGAGCCAGGGCAATGGTGGACGGTTGCGGCGTCGGCGTGGCCGTATGCCAGCAAGAGCAGCAGCTGGCAGTCGGCACTGACAACAACAGGCCCGCGGATCTCCCATAGTGCCAGCAGCAGCCCCAGAAATGCTGGGTCTGTGCTGTCATCAGACCGCCCCAGGAGACCACGTGCACGTGGCTCTGGACAGTCCCAACAGGGACCTGTGTCAAGTCAATGAACACCCGCTTCTAATGACAGTACCCAGTCTGGCTTAGTACCGGATACGGTCCGTAGCACCCCTGCCAGGCACAGGTACCGTGTCCGTGGCCACAGACACTGATCTGTATGACCTGCCAGGTGCAGTCTGTGGCTGTCCACAAACTCCAGTATATGGCAGCCATGAGGTGGAACTGTGTGCATGCATACACACGTGCGAAATGTTAACACCTAGGGCTACCACATACACGCACACACTGCATCAACAGTGCCCCACCCTGTACTGCTGTCCCTCACCAACACACATACACATACATGTCAATTGGTGGTATCAGTGGCAGACTCGGGCATACGTAGTTCACACCCTGTGCATATGATGAAACTGTGCCACCTCCTGCAATTTCCAACATCAGTGCAGGAACAGGTTAACATGTTGCTGATGCACAGGGTGACTACATAGAAGTGTATTACTATATCATGTTGGTAACAGTACAGTGTGCTGATATGATTGTGTGCATATCCCAGCATGCCTGATGCAGTAACTGTATGACTGTCCTGAATTGTTATCTACACCCATAGTAAGTACCATAGTTTAACAGCTGCACATTTTTGCATATCGGTGGTAAGGATGTCAACAGATAGCCACATAATAGGTAGCACAGGGGAGAAGGTAACGCAAGTAGTGATACGCAATGATGGACATGTACACTAATGGTGGCATTTTGCCCACAGCGACTATGCAATGTGGATGTTTGCGCATGTTGATATGTGTGCAGTACCAATTTAATTTAAATTAAATTAAATTTTAAATAATATCAGTTTTACCATGGACATCTGAGCTGTGCATTCCTGGGTACATGTTTATAGTGCCTGCATATTTGCACTGTTACCTACTGGAAGTGATACCCCTTCTTTGTTGTACAATGGACTACTTCCAGCCCTGCTTACTGTAGCTTTGTTTGCATGCGTGTTTGCTTGAGGTTCCCTGGAACACTGATTCCACCTGCAATGCAGATTTACAGAGCTGCTGTGGATTCTTAGTGACATCTGCATAGCGTACTATACGTATGTCAGTGTCTCACTTGACAGAATGTCACTGTCTGTCCTGTTCGCATGTACGTTGCCTGTGACACATTGCATATGACCTACCTGGCATTTGCCCACGTGTGCAGTCATAAATGCCAGCGCTATGAAATCAGAAGCAGTACACCCACACATACTCACCTTCAGTATGTTGTTCCCCATTGGCCCTATGTGTTGGTAATCACCATGGCAGTCACACTACTATGGTAGCATGTGCAAAGGTAACTTGTAAATCACCTCTATGGTCCAGTTGTGGTATATGTGAGTCATGTGGCAATGTCACAGCTGCCACATGTATGCAGTCAGCCCTCTCCCCTGGCCAGGAACGTACAACACATGTGTGAGATGCAACCACATAGCCAATCTGGGGACTGAGCACTCTGAACCCAGTACTGCCATACCCTGTCAGGTGGCATGACATACTACAGTGACTACAATACCAGTCTGACATAGACCTGCACTGACAGCAATCCAAACACATGAACACACTGGGGTATACTTGGAGCCTCAGAATAGCATCCTGCCTGAGCATCACACACCTCCGCAGCTGGCACACAGGCATACGTTAAGTCGGAACAGAGCACATGCCACACATGGGGCACACATCCTGTGTGCCAAACACTCACAGCCTGTAGGGCTACACAACACACCTGCTACAGATGTGTCAGGTACCTCACTTGGCTGGTGCAGTGGGGTCTCGCTCAACAGGCTGTACATGGTGAAGGTCACAGTGATATGCCCGTGGGGCACTATGGTCCACCACATTGCACATGCATACAGGTCAGTCAGAGGCATGGACACATATGACTCAGTCATTGTCCATGCCACTATGGATGACCTGAGATGTACCTCCCTGAACTACATGATAGGGGACATAGAAGGGCTCTCTCAGCATGTGGCACAGGCTGGTATGAGCCTGACCTTGGTTGTTATCATACCCTCACCAGGTATGCTACCACAATATGTAGGAAGGGTGTTCTATGTCTACATTTTGCTCAATCTCCAATGTCATTCATAGGGTATCCAATGGCTGTCAGCATGTGCTTACATGCTAGGGAAGCCACAATGATTTGCGAGGGACAGCTTGCACGTGTCACCCATGGGCCATTGTATATTGGCGAAGCCTGTTGATACACACATAGTGCCTTTTGCTGCAGGGCTCAGATTACATAGCCACCTCCGCGGGTATCACACGGGATAGGACACTAACAGTAATGCTACACAACACCAGCAGTGTACACCGCAAGATGCATGCACTGGACACTGTCCTCAGCACGGTAAACTGCAATATCTGTGCAGTAACAGATTCCTGATTCACGGCTCACAGGTGCAACCCATCACTGCCAGGTTATACCTCATACCATGCCTGTCGTCCCCTACACATGTACCACACATGAACAGGGGGGAGGTATCTCAAGGCACCACAGATACACACACCTCCAGGTTGTTGGCACAGCACAAAGTATCAGGGCCTATCCATGTGCAGCTAACAGTGTGTTGGACTGCCTTCTGGTTCATAGCCTGGCACACACAACCCTCCCATACACAGGAAACCCACCTGTCCTCTCTAACAACACTGGGAATATGATGGTCTCTACATATGTCTTTATATGGCTGAACTGCATCCAGCCGAACATTGTGTGTGAGCATTACTGTATTACTGTAGCTACAACACACTAGCTGAAAGGTTCCCAGCATGTAGTCACTGAATTGCACTGGAACAACATGTTACCACTCCCACAACAGGTGGGAACATGCAGCACCTTTTCATCGACTACATGTAGACTATATGGCCCAGACCAGATGTGTATCCCCCGCTGTTAGGATGATACCATATACAACTCACACTGTATATACACATACCGCATGCAGCCCCTGCACAGTAAGACACAGTCATAATGTTATGCAGTGCAAATACCATTTATTCACTTGAGGCACGTGTCAGACATGGGAGGTATTGAAGGTCACAGGTATATATGTGTATGTGGCACACACATACATCATGTGTGCATTGCCATTGCTGGTTTAAGCAATGTCATGCATTGTTATGAACAACACCCCACACATGGGCATTTTGTGTGACACAAACACACGTGGCAGTTGTGGGTTTCCAAAACATACCTATCTGTGCTGACAGTAGTAATAGACCCAGTAGCAGAGTGCACTATTTGCATTACTGGGCGATTTGCCCTGTTTGGCTGTACTTATAGTGTGGTGACATCACCTGTGTTTACTGGGGGAATATGCAGCATCTGGTGTATTGTAGTAGTTGCCAAAAGGAACTGTTCTCTCACACTTGCAATTACACACACCCTACTACCCCCCCACACACACACACACACACTTGCCATTTGCAGGATTCATACCCCTACCTAACTATGTTATGACACTTGAGAGAGACGCATTAGCAGAGCACGCTATTCGAATTACTGGGGGTTTCCCTTCTCCGGCTGTACTTATAGGGTGCTGACATCATCAGTATTTGGAAAGGGTAATGTGTATCATGTAGTGTGTACTCCTAATTGCCAAAAAGCACATATCTTTCATACAGACTTGCAAACACACCAACTCCCCTCATCCAAACACACACACTTGCCATTTGCAGGATTCAAACCCCTACCTATGTTATGACACTTGAGAGAGACGCATTAACAGAGCACGCTATTCGAATTACTGGGAGGTTTCCCTTCTCCGGCTGTACTTATAGGGTGCTGACATCATCAGTGTTTAGAAAGGGGAATGTGCATCCTGTAGTGTGTTCTCCTAGTTGCCAAAAGGGACATTTCTTTCAGACAGACTTGCACACACACTAACCCCCCCCACACTCACTGTGCATTTGCAGGATTCAAACCCCTACCTAACTATGTTATGACACTCTAGACGGATGCATTAGCAGAGCGCGCTATTCGCATTACTGGAAGGTTTCCCTTCCCCTGCTGTACTTATAGGGTGCTGACATCATCAATGTTTAGAAAGGGGAATGTGCATCCTGTAGTGTGTTTTCCCAGTTGCCAAAAGGGACATTTCCCTCACACAGACTTGCACACACAACAACCCCACTCACACACACACACTGAGCATTTGCAGGATTCAAACCCCTACCTAACTATATTATGACACTTGAGGGAGACGAATTAGCAGAGACATTTCCCTCACACAGACTTGCACACACAACAACCCCACTCACACACACACTGAGCATTTGCAGGATTCAAACCCCTACCTAACTATATTATGACACTTGGGGGAGACGCATTAGCAGAGCACGCTATCTGAATTACTGGGCATCTGTTCTGCACCTGCAGTATTTATAGGGTGCTGACATCATTATTTCTACAGAGGTATGTACATCTAGTACTACCTGTCAGGTGGGGGATAGCATATATATATATGCATTTGCAGCCACCTACTTCAGGGTCAGATATGCACATCGCACTGGCAGGTTATGTTCTATACCATGCTTCGTGACCACAGGACCTGTAACACACAACACAACCAGTCCAGAACACCCCTCCCACATCCAGGACACACACTTTGCTTCCCTGGGAACAGTGCCAGGATATGCAGGTGTTCACATACACCATTCCAGTTGTTAACGCCAGGTACAGGCATATTGTGTGTGGGAACTACTCAGGCCTCTACAACATTACCCTACAGCCACTACAATTTGTGAGTCCATGTGCTATGGCAGAACCACTCACCACAGCCACAAGGGGAATACATATTGCACCTGACCATCTGCAACATGGGTACTCACTGTTCCACACCAGAGGTAGACCACCATTGTTGATATCTGACCATACCCACCTTTCCCTGGACATCCATATCCCATCCCCACCCCCAGGCAAGGTTGTCACTGCAGACAAACTGTATTTATCACAAGCAGACTTTACACTTGTGAAGACTGGGGTGGGAAACTTCAAAGGACCCATGCTGGGGGAGTATACAGGCCACTCTGCATAATCCTTGACAATTGCATTCTACGAGCATGTGGAAGGTTCGCATTGATCATGCTATCCCAAATATACCCATGACTGCTCCACAACAGGACACCTGTCAGGTGTACACCAGCCATATATGAGATGTCCAACAGACAGAGTGAGCTAATACATTGCAGAGCAGTAGCCCACAGAGGGAGGACATCTCTGAACAGTACCAGCACGACACTTCATTCCCACATAATCATCACGACACAGTGTTCACAGTGAAATTGTCCAGACAATGCACATAAGGCTCCCCTCAGTCTGTTATTGACGCCCACTTACTGTTAGATGTCCTCAGCAATCCTCTTCCAGCACACACCAACAACATGGATCTCCACTGTGTCTCTGCTTGACAGAGGCACAGCACACTAGCCTCACACGGTGCCTTATGTGACCTACTTTACAGTGGCACAGTAGCCTACTGTACTGGGGAGGCAGACGCCAAGCACACTCTGGCTAAGCTGTCATTCCCTAGGGCAAACAGCCTAGTGTTGACCTCTACACCCATATGTTTAATTGTCAGATGCACATTATTTGTTGCTGATAGACTGTTTGCAGGTCTTTATTGCCATAGCATTCCCTGTTTGTATGAACACCATATGTATCTGTGGAAGATGTTTGCATATGGGAGGGATCCACTATATCACGTATGTCTCTGTAGTCATTTAACTGTGTGCACTGGGCAGATTGCTGTAATGTGGTTGGTTCCTGGAATAACACATACACATACCAGATATGTGTGGCCAACTGCTAAACTGAGATTTGGCCTAAGTGTGTGAGCATGCCCAGTTCAGCCTTCTCATGGCATGTTGTCTGACATATGTCTCATTTATCAAAGTGTGCGAGCATGCCCAGTGTGTGCTTTCCATATGTTGAACTCTGCAGCCCACCACATTTGTGGATGAGTGTGAACTTCAACAATATCTCCCGTTTATGGTTGTGTGTCATGTTGTGTAGTTACTGTCCAACTGCTTTGTGTGTGAACCCAACAGGGATTATACTGTGCCTGCAGGGTTTGCATGCAGTTGTCAACATCCTTTCATACTGACCTAACACTGTAGTACCGTATAGTGTACTGGTTCAGTACTTTCACTGTGGTGGACAGTATCCTGGGCTTTAGTCCTATCACTGCTTTACATTTCCATTGTGAGCACAACAGCCTGGTTAGGGGCCAGTTGTGCACATCTGACCATGTTGCATTATGTTCAGATATGAACTACTTATACCAGGCTTGTCCAACATTGGTAGTGTATTCCACAACATAGGTGTACATTGGCAAACAGTAGCGATGTGCCCTAGGCCATTTCTAATGCTAGTCAGAGAGTGTGTTTGTCCTTTGACACACATTGTAAGTGGAGTTTGCCATGACATATGTCATGGTTAGTATACTGTGCCTCAGTCTACCTATGACATAACAGTGATACCCAGGGTAAACCTACCATCTTCCATCCACTCATCACGATTCCTCTTGAGGAGAATCGATGAGTGACTCTATGGATAACCTGTACTGGGAGTTTACTCATGAGTGGGGGTGGCTTCTGTGTTATGGATCATGCAGTACAGCTTGTCCTATGTATGTCACTGCTGGGGTTCAGGTCTCTCATGTGCATATCTCACTGCCATTCAGATTGTACAAGGTGCAGCATGTTCATTGATTCCAGCTTGGACATGGCTTTATACACAGCATGTTCATTGATTCCAGCTTGGACATGGCTTTATACATTAGGCACAGCTTGCCTCTGGGTGGGCAGTATGGCAGTGTGTGGAGCAGCAGTTTGTTTAATCAGGCAACACATGCCATCTCTTCAAGCTCTTTGATACTCCTGTTGAGTTACTGTTGGGGACTTTACAATTGATGGAGGTGTCTGCTGAGGTACATCCCACAGGGGCTATTGTAGTCAATTGTAACGCTGATGAAGGATGACTGCAGAGCCACAATGACCTCCCCTTATCTAGATTTGACAACCTTCATGATTAGGTGGTTATATGGTATGTTTCTGTGAACACTACAGCCACATGTTTATCCAATGCAGGATATCTATCACTTTCTGTCCCCAGGTCTCTCATTACATGTTAGGTACGTAATGGGTTAACACCTATGTGGTAATTGGTGGGCTTTTACTGTATATCCACGGGGGTTGACTATACACTTTTCTGCATTTAGCTTGCTGATATGGCTATGGCACCAGTTGTCTGTTTCTATGTGGCCCTTTTGTGGGATGCTTGTGTCAGCTGGAGGGTCAGATATGGTGGGCAGTTTGTAGTCCTCTGCATACATGTTCAGACACAGTCCTTCCATGTTGGCCTGTACCTATGGGACATATATACCAAACGAGGGAGGTCCCAGGACCAAGCCTTGTGGGATACCAGTTATATCTGGTTTGTAGTCTGCATGGCTGCAGCATGTCTGACCATGTCAATTCTGTCCTTGGTCTGGTTTGCAACCCCTCAACTGACATAGGGGTTTATATTTAAGCTGGTGAGCATATCTATAATGAACATGTAGGGTATTGTATGGAAGCATTTGCAAGGTCCAGCTACGCTGTGTGGACCACATTGCCCTCATCAATGACCTTAATGACTGTTTCAAATGAGTCAAACATGTTTAGGGGCGGGATCTACACTTAAGAAAGCCACACTGGGTAGGGTCCAGTGTCAGTAGGTCCCCAATATCTTTATGTCTGCGATACATGCTGATCCTTTCCATAGCTGTGCAGACCAAGCTTGTCAGGATTCTGGGGTGGTAGTTTGCAGTATCCATTCAGGCAACACCTTTGTTGAGAAGGACCACTGTTGTTGTACACTGCTCTTTGGGTACATATCCTGTGGTAAGGCTGACTTTGAGCAGTAGTGTGATTTGGCATTCCATTCTTCTTGGAGTCTATGTTGGACTCAGCCCAGGACACCATCTCATACCATTGCTGCTGTGTGTTGTGCTTTGTAGATGCTGGTTGTTACCTCAGCATCTGCAATGTCTGGGAGCCAGCAGTCTGCTGGATAGATATTTTGCATTCTGGGGGGGGGGGGGGGTTGCACTGCACCTGTCAGGTTGTATGTTTGGAATATGCATGTGTGTTTGGTATGTTGTTTGTAATATTTGTGTGATTCAGAGCATATCTGTGAATTCCCAACACGGTTCCTACCATCAGTTGAGTAAGCCTTGGCATTATCCTTGGTGTCCTGTACAATTTGTATCTTCATAGGTTCATACTAGGCTATCCACAATAGGGCATTTGTAAGCAAGTGTGTTATGGCCATTTATGATTTACTTTACTGTGCCTCTGTCTGGACGTGACACAGTGAAGACCCCCAGTATACATCTACGATCATCCATCCACTTGGCAAGATTCCTGTTGAAGAGTGTCAGTGAGGGGCTCTGCCTAACATGGAGTGGGATTCGGTTCCAGGGTGTGGGGAGCCTCTGGGTTATGTATCTGTCCCTCCAGCACATCCTATTTCATTATGTGTTGAGGTTGACATCTCTCACAGCTCCAATGGCTTTGAGTTTTCTGGGGTGGAGCATGTCCATTACTCCTGTGTTGGACATGGCCTTGTACAACAGACATACAATGCCTCTGTGTAGGCAGTATGTGACTGCATTCAGCTGGGGTGTCTACAACCAGGCAGCATATGACATATATTTGAGACCCTTTATCCTCTTGGTGAGGTACCTTTGAGGTCTTTCTAACTGCTGCAGGTGTCAGGTAAGGTACATCCCAAATGAGGCATTGTACTAGATTATGGGTCTGATGAGAGAACAGTACAGGGGCACAATGACCTCTTTTGACGTAGATGTGAATCATTGCATGATACGGTGTCCAATATAGACAGTCTTCTTAGCCACATTGGCAATGTGAGTGTCACATAACAGGTTACTGTCCACTTGTGTCCCTAGGTCCCTGATTACTCCTTCCATACATAATGGTTTACCACCTATGTGGTAATTTGTGAGTACCTTGTTTGGTATTTGGTGGGACATTCATACTGTCCAGTGTCTTCAGGACGTCTGGGTGGGGTTCCTGTGTGTGAGACTGTGGTCTGTAGCATGCTACAGACTGTACAGCAGTTTTGCCTACGGTTAGGTGCGCATGGGTGGTCTCCGATGCTTCGTGCATTGTCAGTTACCTGGACATATTGGTGTCTGTGCTGAATATGGATACTCCCCCTCCTTTTATGTTTTGGTCCAGGTTTTGGGGCCATAACGCATGATATGGGGTATAACCTGGTAGTGCTGGTGTGCTGTCAGTAGGCTTGCAGCAGGTTTCTGTCACTGCACAGACATCGATGTTCTCCATACTGGGGAGGGCCTCAGGAGCATGCATATTGCAGTTTACAAGTCTGGCATTGGTCAGCATTACCCTTATGTTTCTTACCACTTATGTTTTCTAGGGTGGTGAGTTAGTCTTTTCAGCCTTGCCTACGTAAGGCTCTATGGAGGTGGCAAAAGCCTTATCCAATATCCAGACGCCCAGGGGTAACAGGTGCAAGCCATCCCTGGAACAGCAGCATGGCTTGTCAAGCATGACATCCCAAGCAGACAGACATTAGATCCTCTTGAAATGACAGCAGTAATTGCGCCACTTGTTAAAGCTGATCATTCTGTGTTTGTACTGTGGCATCATTCTTGGTGAGGGTAGGATGCTGCAAACGGTCAGTGTCATACCGGCCTGGAGTACATACTCAGAGAGCTCATCTATGTCTCTTTTCATGTGGTCCAGGGAGGTACATCTCAAGTCATTCACACCAGCATGGACAATAACTGCATCATATTCCTACTTGCTTTGGGGTGACCTGCGTACTTGTGTTATGTGGCATATTGTAGCAGCCTACAGGCAGCTGACTGTACCCTTTCCCTTGTTTAGTCTGGTGAGCGGGACAGCAGTGTGTCTGACTATGGAGTCACCTATTACAACTGCATCAGGCATGTTGTTTCTCCTTCTGGCCTGTGACTGTTTGGCACACCAGCTTTGTGTACTGTGTGTTGCATGTGCTATGTTTGGAGGTTGTGGTTGCTTGGGGGTCTGCTTTGGAGGCCTCTGTTGGTGTGGTGTTTTTGTAATTAGGGCCTCCGGGAATGTTTTTCTGTGTTTATGTGTTTGGTTTGCAGTTGTGATTGGTCTATGTGGGACTGGGTTTGTGGTGTGTGTGGTTACCTTCTCCTCCTGAGTAGTTTTGACAGTACTGAGTTGAGGGAGCTCAGTTTGGTTAAATGGTTGCATCTCTCACATATATTTGTATTTCTTGGGGGGTGTTGAGGGTTGTCTGTGTACTTGGGGCAGGTGTAACATTGCCTCAGGATTCACAGATTCAACTTGTTGTAGCTGGCCTTAGTGGATTGTATGTGTGGACATATTTTATTGCCATACTACTGATCAGTGATTACTTCCCTTTTTATGTTTGCTCTATCATGTAGTAGTTTCCTCATTCTCTTTCATGGTTTGGTAATGGCTGGAGTCCAGTATGCCAGATGCCTGCATGTATGGCATTGTGTCTTGTTGTTATTTGTGATTGCATAATCCAAGCATTCCTGGCTGTGTTCATGGAATGCCTGTATAACAGGCTCTGAGGTGTGGCCCATATTTTGCACCTGCACAGGGCCTTTAATGGATTCCACATCAGTTTGGAAGGGTGCAACTTATGCTTTACACATGTTTTTCACTGTGTTTTCCTGGCCAGGGACTGTGGTCAGGATGTGTATATCCAGTGTGATTACTCTATGGTCTGGTCTTACCAGTGAGGGATACACTTCTCATCTTGCCATCCAGTACCCATGTTGCTGATTATCACATCCAGTATGCTTACCCCTCTTGTGGGAGTGGTACGTTGTTCCTGGGCATTATGGTTTATGGATTCTAGGAACTTTTCCCCTACAGTGTTGGAGCTAGTATAATGCTCCCAGTCTATGTCTGGGTATTTTCAGTCAACCAATATAATGTGGTTTGGGGGGCTTTATATATTCATTATTCCAACATAGGCCAGGTGCAGTTCCTGGTATTAGGACGGTAGTCTGTAGCAGGCAGGCTATAAACTGGGAAGCAGTTTTAGCCACTGTTACTTGACCATAGTCCATGCTGCTTCTTGTTGTGGTACCAACATGGGGGTGTGGTTATCCTTGACAATTATTGCTAGTCACCCTCCTTTTGTAGCTTGTTCCATGTTTTGAGGCTGTACAGCACAGTATGAGGTGTAACCTGGTAGTGTTAGGGTGCTGTTGTGAGCCTTGACCCAGTTTTCTGTTACAGGACAGATATCATCATTCTCCATACTGGGTGAGTTTACACTGCATGCATCTTGCTGATGTCCTTCAAGGATGCATCTGCAGTCCTTACATATGGGTTGTCCTGCCTCAGGCAGCCCTTCGGTTGGCCGGATTCCAAAGTCTGGGTCTGGCGTCGGCTGATGTCGCCTCTTCCCCGACATCAGAGCGCCTGGGGTATAAAAGCGTCAGCCGACGCCATCTTCCTCAGTCTTTCTTGTCGCGCGGTGCCCGAAGCAGAAGCAGTTCGCAAGTGCCGGTCGGCCAGCTCCTGTAATTTCAGCTACCGAAGACTTCAAAGCTAAGCTGCTGGGGACTCTTTCTTGCCTCAGCCGATGTCAGATCAAACGCTTAAAGTTAATAATTGCTTAACTTGTGGGAAACAAATACTTCATAAGGATTTCCATTCTTACTGCCTCCCCTGCCTAGGCCCAGACCACGACGTCTCAGCCTGTACAGCCTGTGCTTCCTTCAATCAACGCACTCTTAGGCGTCGGGCGTAGTTTGCAGAGGAATTTTTTGGGGCTAGTTACTGTTACAATATGCCGTCGGAGACTCCAACTACTCTTTTACCCAAAAAACGGAAGGACAAGGACCGACACACGCAGACTGTGGTTTCAGCCGAAACCACGCCTAAGCCTACCGCAAGTGTCTCGGTCTCAGCTGAAACCGAATCCTTGGTGCTTCCGACCGTCGAAACCGCACAACCGACGACCTCGGCCCCGGAGGCGGCCTCTGAGTTGGTTATAGAATTCCCCTCTGAAACCGGTGCTCTGGAAACATCCGACACCATTTCTCTAGATAAAACTACGCCAGCACGTGGAGCAGCCAGGCCTCCTGCATCCATGTCCATAAAGGCATTCACACGCACTAAAGCTGCTAAACAGCCAAAATGTCTGCCTCCCAAGGCTATTCCTCAGGGATCCACTACCGGTTCACAGATCTTAAGTTTAGCTGAGGACCTTATTTCCTTAATTAGGGGCTCTCAGCCACATCCGGACAGGGACTCTCAACCTCCTCTAGACAAAAGGCCCAGGGTTGAACACACAGATCCCCAATCTTCTGATGAGGCCTCAGATGATCTTCTGATGAGGCCTCAGATGATTCTGCCCTATCAGACTACCAGGAGGAGGCCTTTATGGCCTACGAGGATTCTGATGCAGAGGAATCTATTCCCTCGGCCTCCCCTCCTGAAGAGTTGTCCTTTGGGGAGACCCTTCACTCCATGAGAGAGCATTTCAAATGGCAGGGCCGGGAATTCTCTGATTCCAGGAAGAGATTAAGGACTTTTTTGCATTTGCCTCAGCATAGACCTTTGGCTATTCCTCCTGTTTTGAATGTCATTGATGATGTGTACTCTGAGTCTAGCATTTCCCCTGACTCCCTTCCTCCAGCTCCTGTCAAACCCGATAGGTACTACAGGGTCCCGGACTTGCATCATTTCCTTTACAAGGGCCACTCTGCTGACCCAGAAACTATTTCCCAGGGCCCTAAAGGGGTTGCAACTGCCACTACTAAAAACCCACTTCCTTCTGAATGGGAGTCCAGGGCTTTAGAGAGATGGGGTAAAAAATTGTATACTTCTTCCACTCTTTCAATGAGGGCATTGTCAATTCCATATGATACAGTACCAAGAGTATTTGTTAGACGAATTGCATAAAAAACTGTCTTCACCTGAACCCCTAGATCGCAAGGCACTTCAGGATCTGGTACATAACTCCCAGCAGGTTAGCAACCATTTCTTGCAGTGTGGTTATGATGCATTGGAAGCTTCATGTAGGTCAGCAATGACAGGTGCAGTCATACATAGGTATGCTTGGCTGAAGGAACAAACTCTGCCAGATCATGTTAAAGCAAAGCTTCTGGATGTGCCACTGGAAAAGCAAAAGTTATTTGGCTCCACGGCTCAGGAGGTCTTAAAGAAATTTGAGGAAAAGGCTAAATCTGTACAAACAGTCAAAGATTTTCTCCAGGTCCAACCACCAAGATTCAGCAGAAATTGGCCTTCTAAGAATTGGTCCTTTCCAGACACAGATAGATTTCAAAGAGGCAAGAACAGGCGTGCCAGAGGTAGAAGGCAAGCTAGAGGCTCCTACAGAGGACGTCAATGGCAGCCTCCTAACCAGAGAGGTAGTGCAGGACCTACAACTGCTGCACAAGGACAAACTTAATGACTTGACCTTGACCCCGCCAACCAGGGCTCAATTGGAAGCACCTTTGGGCGGAAAGCTATCTTTATTCTCAAAAAACTGGCACAGTATTACAAGGGACAAATGGACACTGCAAATAATAGACAAAGGATACAGATTCCATTTTCATACATTACCAAAAAGAAAAGGCATGCCAAACCTGCCTCTGAATCAAAGGGCAGAGGCTTTCAAACAAATTTCCAACTTTCTGCAAATGAAAGCTATAGAAAAGGTTCCTCTCACAGAACAAGGCCAAGGATTTTATTCCAGACTATTCCTTGTCCCAAGAAAAGAAAAACAATGGAGGCCTATTCTGGACTTGTCCGCACTGAATACTTATCTCATTGTGCCAAAATTCAAAATGCTGACCCTACAGCAACTCCTTCCCATGCTGGGCAAGGGGTCCTGGCTGGTATCTCTAGACCTCAAGGAGGCATACCTGCATGTCCCTATCAGACAAAGTTGCAGAAGACACCTCAGATTTCTTGCAAGTTCAGAGCATTATCAATTCTCAGCATTGCCCTTTGGCTTATCTACTGTGCCCAGAGTATTCACGAAATGCCTGGCATCAGTAATTGCACACTGCAGACTTCAGGGGATTCAAATATACCCATACCTGGACGCTTATACAAGCGGACAGCCAACAAACTTTGGTAAAACACTTGAATTATGCCATCCGCCTACTTCAGGCCTTGGGATACACAGTCAACATTCACAAATCAAGACTTGTTCCATCCCAAAGATTAATGTTTCTGGGTGCAATACTAGACACAACTACCCAAATGGCTTTTCTCACAGAAGAAAAACAAGAGCAACTACCGAATTATTTCAGGAATCTGACAAAACAAACCCAGCTGACTGTAAGGAAAATCCTGCAGGCCCTGGGTTTCATGGCATCTTGCATTCTTCTGATCCCACAAGCAAGGCTGCATATGAGGAAACTACAATGGTACCTAAGGAGTCTATGGTCTCAGCACAGTCACAGCCTAGAAGCTTTGATCCCACTCATTCCATGCCTTCAAAAGGAATTTCTGTGGTGGGCTCAAGCAAGCCAGTCAAACATGGGTCTGCCCTTCAGCAAACCAATTATCAGCCAAACCATTACAACAGACGCCACAGACCATGGATGGGGAGCACATATGGAGGGCAGATGCATTCAAGGACTATGGTCACAAAAAGAATTGCACATAAACCAAAAGGAAATGCTGGCAGTGATACATTCAATCGAGGCCTTCAAACACTTCCTGTATCAAGGCCACCTGTTAATAAGGAAAGACAATACCACAGTTATGTGGTACATAAACAAGCAAGGTGGTACCCATTCTTACCCTCTCTGCAGGCTGGCAATGAATCTTTGGGAACTTTCCCTAAAACTCAATATAGAGCTGCAATCCCAGTTTGTGCCAAGAAAAGACAATGTACTGGTGGACAGCCTAAGCAGAAATATCATGGATCCACACGAATGGATGCTGCACCCAGACACTTTCCTTCAGATAACACAATCATGGGGGAGACCGGACATAGATATTTTTGCCTCTCACCACAACCATCAACTGAAGAAATTCTGCACAAGGACATACCACCCACAAGCATGGAAAGTGGACACTCTCTCTTTCAGCTGGAATACTCTAACAGTATATGCATTCCCACCTCTTCCATTAATGACCAAGGTCTTACTGAAGATCAGGACAGAACAGCCAAAAGTGATTCTGATAGCTCCGGACTGGCCAAGACAGCACTGGTACCCACTGTTAAGGAGCATGACACACACGAAACCGTGGCCTCTCCCACAATGGCCACTTCTTCTGACACAGCACAACTACAAAAATCTGCACTCCAGCCCGAAAACCTTGCAGCTGACAGCCTGGAAAATACCTTGACTCCTCGCCAGGATAAACTATCCAAGAGAGTAAAGGATATCATCATGGAAGCTCGGCGGCCTTCCACAAGAAAGGCATATTCAGCAAAATGGAAAAGATTTCACACTTGGAACACCACAAAGGGCCAAGATCCGACAGTGATGAACATTGCACAAATCCTGGAATACTCGGCAGAAATGCTCCATAATGGCCTTTCTTACTCTTCCATAAAAATTCATGCTTCAGCAATTTCAGCAGAGTACAACACTGATCCACCGGTATTTTCTCATCCTCTGCTAAGGCAGTTTCTAAGAGGAATTAAAAACATCAACCCTCCAAGGAAACCACCAGTGCCTACATGGGACCTTAACTTCATGTTGGAAAAATTAACTCTACCTCCCTTTGAACCAGCAGCATCTTCAGAACTACAGTTCCTGTCTTGAAGACTGCCTTCCTTCTGGCCATAACCTCAGCAAGAAGAGTATCTGAGTTACAGGCCCTCATGGCAGTACAACCATTTCTTATTTTTCATCAGGACAGAGTCTCATTGAGAACCAATCCTTCATTCATGCCAAAGGTGGTATCCAGGGTCTCACTGAACCAAGCTATTCACCTGCCTACCTTCTTTCCAAATCCACAAAACAAAGGAGAGAAACTTTTGCATACCCTGGACATTCACAGACAGTTGCGCTACTACTTGGACAGAACTAAGACTTACAGAAAAACTGACCAGCTCTTTGTAGCATATGCTGTCGGTGTACAAGGAAAAGCAATTTCCAAACAGACAATTTCAAAATGGATAGGGAATTGCATTCAGTTCTGTTACTCTTTCCATGGCAAAACTGTGCCAGTTAACATTAGACCTCATTCCACCAGAGCCACAGCCACCTCCACAGCCTTCTTAAGAGGGGTGGCTATGAAGGACATTTTAGAAGCTGCTACATGGAGCTCCGTGCATACATTTTCCAAGCATTACAATTTACCTTTATATTCCAGATCCAGAGCAGGCTTTGCTATGGCAGTCCTACAGGGCATTTTAGCTACACCATCCTTTTCTTAGGTCCTACCTCCCCCAGCTTGGCTATGGTATTCTACCCATATGTAAGGACTGCAGATGCATCCTTGAAGGACATAGTACAGTTTTGTACCTACCATAAATGTAGATGTCCGATAGGTATGCATCTGCAGTCAGGTTTTCCCTCCCTCCTACCCCTCTGTGGTACTTCTTGGGTACTTATCCCTCTTTTTAGCTAGCTGGGGTTATCTATTATGGTGTATTTGTTTTATATTACTGTGCATGCTTGGAATTTTTTGCATCTCTCCAAATTTAGCCTTCCTTAGAGGGCACCTTGCATCTGGGGCAAGAAAAACTGAGGAAGATGGCGTCGGCTGACGCTTTTATACCCCAGGCGCTCTGACGTCGGGGAAGAGGCGACATCAGCCGACGCCGGACCCAGACTTTGGAATCTGGCTGACCGAAGGGCTGCCTGAGGCATCCATTTGTGTGGATCCATGCATACCTATCGGACATCTACATTTATGGTAGGTACAAAACTGTACTTTTAGACTTCTGGCATTGGGTTGCATTACATCTAGGTTCTTATCCCTTGTGGTACCTATGGAGGTGGGTTTGTGTTTTGAGCCTTACCTATTCAGGGCACGCTGTGGGTAATGAGAGCCTTTGCCAGTATCCATGAGACCTGGACTGATAGGTGCACGCCACCCCTAGCAGGTGGAGCATCATATCATGCTCAGCATGTCATCCCAGGCTGGCACACATTGGATCCCCTTTGACTAACTGCAATACTTCAGCCAATTATTGCAATTGATCATCCCATCATCATATTGTGGCATCATGCTTGGTGAGGGTAGGGTGTTAGTCAGGGTCCTCAAGTGTGCATATACTACATGGTGTTACATTACTTAACACATGGCATTCATGCCTCAGGTGGTGCTGCAGGGCTGCCTCTGTCGGATGCACATATTACACTCCCTGTACATGTTTGAGAGCAGGTTATGTCATTTTAGGCATCCATGTTATTATATGACTGAGTCAGAGAGGGGTATCATTCCCAGGGTTCCTACTGAGCCAGTGTATGTGCTATATGCTGCCTCTTTGCCAAGGCCAGGGCATACTGGGCACACCTCCTTCTGCCTACTGGGGCAGGCTCAGGTTGTTCCTCCTCCAAGTCACGCTCTGCCTGTGATGGCCTTGGCAATGGTGGGGGGCTGTTTGGCCCGGCCCTATGCTGGTCCTGCTGCAGCTGTTTTCGCAAGATCATATTATGTAGCATAGCACATACCATGACAATTTGGGTACACGTAGTTGGTGAGTACTGCAAAGCACCACCAGATGTGTCCAGACACCGGAACCGTGACTTGAGCAGGCCAAACACACGCTCTATTACATTACGTGTTTGTGCGTGTGCCTCATTATGGCGTTCCTGTTCAGGTGTGTGTGCGTTTCTGATGTTTGTCATCAGCCACAGCTCCAGTGCATAACCTGCATCCCCCACTAGGTGTCCGTGTGGGATGTCCCCATTGGCAAATGTCTGGTACAGCTGCGTCAAATGCCAGATATGGGAATCATGGTAGCTCCCAGAGCAGCCAGCACACACATTCATTATTATGCCCTGGGCATCACACATGACCTGGCAGTTGATGGAGGGGAAGCCCTTGCGGTTAATGTAGGCCCTACCCCGCTCACCAGCTGGTGCTTTGATGCGTATGTGCGTGCAGTCTATTGCACCCACTACCTCAGGGTATTCTGCTATTTGCTGGAAGAGACGCATATTGCTGGCCAATACCTCACGGGCATTGGGGAAATATACATGATCACCGACATGTGCTGACATGGCATCCAGGAACTGGTGCAGTACCCTGGAGGCTGATGCCTGTGATATCCCCATTATATCACCAGTTGGTCTGTGGAAGGTACCTGTTGCTAGTATTCTTAGGCCAACACATACCTTGGTTTCCACTGGGATGGGTTCCCCTCTGTTGGTTCTGTGTGTGAGGTGTGGCCTGCACAGCTCGACAATTTGCTGCAGGAGGTCTCTGTCCACTCTATAGCGCCCTACTATCTCCAGCTCATGTAACCCGTGGTAGGTGACCCTGGGCCTGTACACTCTACTCCGTCTCCTCACTGTGGGTTGTCTGGCACCATCTGCATTGTCATCACCCTCAGCAAGTCGCCTATGTCTACTTATGACAGCTATGGCAGCCCCTAGCATTTCTGCTCTGAGTTCAGCTTTTTCAGTTTTCACTTCTAATAGCTTACTCCTGTCTTGCAGTGTCTCTTGAGAGAAACATCCTGCACTGCTGTTTGCAGAGTTTTAAGTGCTTGGCTGAGCTACTATTCTGCCTGTGTAATTGCCTGCTTCTAATTGTTTTCACCTGCTAGCTCCAGCGGTATTCCCTGCTAGCTTCCTACTAATTCTGTTTCTTCCTTTTTCCTTTTTGTTTCCTCATGGGGGAGCAACGTGCATACCAGCAGAAACACGCTCACAGTGGCTTACACGTGCGCGCACATGCTTACACGGTTCAGAATCTGCTTATTCAGGTTAAAACGCGTGCACACCAGTGCAAACAGTCTTACAAGTCTACCAACAGGCTCCCACATGCTCAGTCTGCCCTACACGCGCACACACTAGCGCAAACAGTCTTAAAAGTCTACCAACACGCTTCCACATGCTGAGTCTGCCTTACACGCGCGCGCACACTGCCCTACCCATGCCTCATGGCGCACACACATGCACATGCACGCCCAACAAGAAACTTTGGTGTAAGCAACAGTGTACACCTTCCATTTCTTGACTTTCCCATGCTTATCTTGTGGCACTCCTCTTTCCATGATATGTGTCTGACATCTGTCATGTAACACTGACCTCCAATGAACTGCATTTCTTTCTACCATTCCCCCCTGTGATGTCACCTATCTCCTACTCTATTCCTCCCCCTTATGTATCTCTTACACTACTCAGAATGTGCTCATTTGCTATGTGACAGTGGAATTCAGTATCCTAACACTCATTTACATCAGATTGCCTACTAATGCTTAGTTACATCTCTTAGACTCAGCTTCCCCCCTTAGCAACCACTAAACGGTGTCCATGTTTTTTTGGTCTGCTGGTCCCTGTATTGTAAATCCATGTATTGCATAAAACCCACATTTGTGGGTTTATAACCTTCATTTTTATGTTTTATACAGCACAACCCGTTTGCGCGGGGCTGCGCTGCGTTTAAACAATTATTTTTCATATTTGCATCTGGGTACCTTGCCAATGGCCACATATTTGGCCATTGGCATGCTGCCTGACACATATGCACCCTTTATTTGGAGCTGACATGGCTCCATTGTGATTTTTGCAGAAATGTACTCAGTTGTCAACTGAGTACATTTCTGCAGCTAAAACAGCTCTTACACGGGCTGCTTTCTGCTTCGTGGATCGCTACTCTACCTCATTTGCATACCTTTCAGCTGCAAGTGAGGTATTTAGCATATCCACGCCCAGTCCGCGTAAGAGACGTTTTAGCTGGTCTCTTACACGGAGTTTCGGGCTGTTCCTGGATCGCGAGGCTTGCATGGAGTGCAAGCCTTCATGAATCCTGCCCTGTAAATTTTTACTGAATTTTGGTGTTTTCCTTGGGAAAAAGGCACCATTTTCACTTTGACCATGGATCAGATTACTGGCCCCACAGTACTCCTTCCATCCACAAAAAGAGAGAGAAATAGTTCAGTAAATATCCTTTGCCACCACAGCAGACTTGCAATTTATCAGAGCTGCAGGTGGTTGACAATACTGTGGGCACATGGTCATAGCATGTTCTTCAGACCACTCATATTTTACTGCAGATCCCTCTGGTCTAGCACCTACAGCCACTATGGACTGGGCATTAGCTGTATCCTGTGTGGATGTTGGAGTATTTGCTTACTGGGATGTTGGAGTCCCCTCACTGGGTAAGGGAGAGACACTCTTGTTGGTCCTGGGAGAGGAAACAGGGAAGGCTTCCCTGTTTGGTTAGTGTGTTGTGCTAATCCATGGGGAAGCTGCTGCTGCACTGAATAATACTATTTGCCCCATTTTTCCTGTCAAAAAGAAACCAAAAACTAAACATGCATCTTTTCCTCCTCAAATTTTCTTAGACAGGAATAGTTTATTAGATCTGGCTCAGGGTTTAATTCAGACTATTGATCTTCGTCAGATGGTTTCAGGTAAAAAAAAAAAAAAAGGATAGCGCTTTCATGAAAAGATTCCGGATTCTGGATCTGCAAAGAAAGATGAGTGGACAGGTACAGGTCTTCTCCTCAGATTTTTGATTAAGAGGAGAACTCAGTTGCTTCTCCTTGTTGGGGGTTTGTGTTTGACACTGTTTTCAGAATGTGCCTGTGTTTTCTGTGGGAGAGTACTGCGATGTCCTTCCATTTCACTGTTGAAGTATTCTTTCCAATAGGGATCCCTTGCCAAGGGCGGCTCAATGTTCAGCCAGTATACTACAGCCTGTAGGTTGCTAAGGGTACAACATAGTTACATGTATGCTCCCCACTCATGGTGTAGGGCATCAAGTTGATGTCCAGATGTACCATCCTTAGAACTTCTTTGCCACCAGTCTGACCTCCATCTTGGATAGTCTGTCTGAATGTTAGTTTTGTTTGTTTGCTGGTTCATCAAGCCATGTTTCACATAAATGTCTCATTGGGGTTTTGTTCTTACCTTTTTCTTTTGATGTTGTTTGCAGGGTTCATTTCATATAGAAAGGGTAAATGCCAATGCTTGAGACATATTCCTCATAGAGATCATCAAGAGCAGTGTTTATTTTGTCTAGGTGCTTCCCACTACCATACATCCCATTCTATTTACCAGGCTCTCATCCCGAAGACTGCACGCAGTTGGCTTTCCTCTTTGGCCATATACTTAGAAAACCAACATCTTAAGCTTTTGGCAAAATATGCCATGGAAGGAACTTCTTGGTCTGAGGGTCAGCCGTCCACAAAGAAGGTAGCAAATAAAGCTTTTTTTTTTTGGCTGCGCCGCCTTTGCCGGATGTCTCTTTCAAGGCTAGTGAAAGCCCTGAAGATCGCTCAGCTCCTTTGTTAAACTCCTCTGCTATGTCCACTTCAGAGGCTGGCATGGATCCAGCTTCATGTGTATCCCTGGAGGCCTTACAGACATCTGATTTGGATGTTCAGGGGAACTGTGGCTGATTATTATCGAAGAGCCTGTAGAGGAGTTCCTCAGATTTTGGTTAGGGAGGAGGTACCCACTACCATTATAGTGTGTCATACAGGATGCTCTTCGTGTTTCACTGTTGCAGTCATCACACTCGGGTTATCTGCCTGCAGGTAGCCCTCAGTTGGCCCGAATACAAGAGTCTTGGGATTTCTGCGTCAGATGCTGTCGCCTCTTCCATAATGTTAGGTCGTCAGGGGTATAAAACATGCAGCCAACGCCATTACATCAGTCTTTCTTGCCATGAAGGAGCGCGAAGCAGAAGCAGTTCGCAAGTGTCGGTCAGCCGCTACCTGAAATTTTCGTTTTTCGAGTTTCAAACCTGAAGTCTTCTAAAGCTAAGTACCCCATTGGGGATCCTTTTTTCTTGCTCTAACCGATGTCAGAAAAAGTTAACAATTGTCTTCTTGCCTGTGGAAAGCAAATACCTCACAGAGATTTTCATTCTTACAGCATCACCTGTTTAGGTCCAGACCATGACGTCCCTCTGTGTCAGTTTTGTGCCTTGTTTAACGCCCGAACTATTCGTCATCGGACTATCTTTTTCACTAAATTCTTTCACTCTCATTCTCCATATTCCAAAATGGCTTCGATAAGCCATCCGACTACCGATCTTCTCAAAAAACGTAAAGATAAAGACAGAGACAGACCGCATAGGTCTAAAACTGCCGACGACACTTCCGTTAAGCTAGTCGCCAGTCCACTGGTACTCAGTGAGACACCTTTGCAGCCCCTGATGCCCTCTTCTACAGATTTGCAGGCCTCTGCTGAGCCCCTTTCAGACTCTGGAATGCCACGAGATGCTTCTTCGACTATGGAACCTGCGGATGTCTCTACCTTGGATGAGTCCAGAGCCGCTGTGCAGGCACCGGTTTCTGAGGGTGTATTCCGACCTACCAATATTTGTATTAAACCGACAACTTCGTTTTTAGCTAAAACTACCGAGTTTCTCAGGCGCAGAGTTCGTACTACGCCTAGAAAACAGACGACCAAAGCACATGCTCAAGGTCCCATGCCACAAAGTCAAATGCTTAGAATGGCTGAAGACCTTATTTCTTTAATTAGGGAAAGCCAGCCTTCCCCTCTAAAAGACAAAGAATTGAGTTTCCTTCTGATTCTACAGACCTGGAGTCCGATGACTGTGACCCTTCTGATTACCAGGACATACCCTTATCAACCTATGAGGATTCAGATGCAGAGGACTCCATTCCATCTACCTCCCCTCCAGAAGATTTTTCTTTTGGTGAAACCTTGCATACTTTAAGAAAGCATTTCTGCTGGGAATGGCAGGACTATCCACAGTCCAAAAAGAGACTCAGAGAATTTTTAGAGTTGCCTCAGCACAGACCTCTAGCTATACCCCCTGTCCTGGATGTTGTAGATGATGTCTTCATGGAATCCAGTCTTACTCCAGACACTTTACCAACAGCCCCTAGAAAACCTGACTGGTACTACAGAGTACCTGATTCTCACAAATTTCTCTTTAAGAATCCTACTGTGGATCCAGAGACCATTTCCCAGGGGCCTAAAGGCATTAAGGCTACTACAGCCAAAAACCCTACCCCTTCAGACAGGAACTCCAGAGCTTTAGACAGATGGGGTAAGAAGGTATATACCTCTGCAACTCTGGCCATTAGAGCATTGAATTTCCAGTTTCACATGTTGACGTACCAGCAGCATGTTATGGAACTAATTAAACAAACAATGGTGTTACTCCCATATTGTGCAGAAAATAAAGATTTACAAGAGTTAATGCATTCTGCAAACCAAGTTAGTAAACATACTTTGCAGTGTGGTTTTGATGCCCTAGAAGCATCTTGCAGGGTTGCAGTCACTGGGTCTGTACAGAGAAGGCATGCTTGGCTGAAGGAACAAATCTTGCCAGATCATGTCAAAGCAAAATTACTAGATGCTTCTTTAAATCAGAACCGTTTGTTTGGAACCAAAGCAGAAGTTGTTCTTAAAAAGATGGAGGAAAAAGCTAAATCTATGCAAACTGTCAAAATATTCTTACAGGTGCAGCCACCTAGATAAAACTGGTCCTTTCCAGCTGCTTCCAGGCCTTCTCAGTCCAAATCCAGGGGAAGCAGACCACCAAGACTACAGCCTCAGTGTATGCAGAGATCTAAACAATGGAGTGCTCCCACCTCAAAAACAGGGAGTAGTAAGCCACCCCCTCATGGAAAAAGTTCACAATGACTTTCCAATTATCCTTCCCAGCCATGCCCAATTACTTGCCCCCCTAGGAGGAAACTTGCTCTTCATACAAAATGGATGTCCGTTACTCAGGACAGATGGGTTCTAAACATTGTATTCCAGGGATACAGATTTTACTTCCATTCACTGCCAACCCCAAACGAGTTTCCAGACCTTCCTCCAAACCTGTGGGCAGAGGCTCAAAAGCAAGTACTTTCTCTTCTCAATATCAGGGCTACTCAACCTGTTCCAGTAGAACAAAGGGGACAGGGTTTCTACTCCAGTGTGTTCCTGGTGCCCAGAAAAGAGGCCTCTTGGCACCCTATCCTGGATCTATCAATTTTCAACACCTTTCTGGTGGTCCCAAAATTCAAAATGCTTACCCTGCAACAGCTTCTCCCTATGCTAGCCAAGGATGCCTGGTTAGTCACCCTAGACTTAAAAGAAGCTTATCTGCACATCCCCATAAGGGAGTCTTGCAGGAAATATCTATGTTTCAGGGCAGACTCTATGCACTATGAGTTCTCTGCACTTCCCTTTGGCTTATCTACTGCACCCAGAGTATTCAGAAGTGCCTGGCTCCAGCCATTGCATACTGCAGGCAGAGAAATATTCAAATTTTCCCATACCTGGATGGTGGCCTGATTCAGGCGGACAGTTAGGAATTGCTACTTCAGCACCTGATATTTGTAAAAAGACTTCTAACTTCTTTAGGGTACGCCATCAACGAAAATAAATCACAACTGGTTCCCAGTCAAAAAATTGTATTCCTGGGAGTAAGCTTGGACACAACTTCCCAGATGGCATTCCTCACTCCAGAAAAGCAGGTCCATTTGACCAACTACTTCGAGCAAATGACCACAAAAACCCAGCTGTCTGCAAGGAAAATACTGTAAGCCCTAGGGTTCATGGCCTTATGCATTCTGCTAATTCCATATGCAAGACTGCATATGAGGAAACTTCAGTGGTACTTAAAAAGTCTTTGGTGTCAACATTCTCAGGACCTGGAAACAGTAATTCCTATCGTACCTTGTCTAAGGGCAGAGTTGCTTTAGTAGGCAGAAGTATGCAACCACAACAAGGGACTGCCCTTCACTCAACCCCTCGCTGCCCAAACCCTGACAGCAGACGCATCAGACTATGCATGGGGGGGCTCACATGACAGGCAAATGCATTCAAGACAAGTGGAGCCCAGAACAAATTCTCCTGCATGTCAATCAAAAAGAGATGCTAGCTGTACAGAATGCTCTGACAGCCTTCAAATACCTAATCCTTCCAGGACAGCTGCTGATAAGACAGACAACACCACAGTTATGTGGTACATAAACAAGCAGGGGGGAACCCATTCCTACCTACTCTGCAGGTTAGCCATGGCCCTGTGGAACACAGCCTTGAGCAACTAAGTGCACCTATAAGCTCAGTTCCTGCCCGGCAAACAAAATTCACTGGCAGATGACTTAAGCAGACATTTATTGGACCCACACAAGTGGAAACTGGAGCCCAACTCCTTCAAACTTCTAATCCAGAGGTGAGGGACACCAGTGGTGGACCTCTTTGCCTCCCCGAGAACCACCAGTTGAGCAAATTCTACACCAGGAACCCTCACAGCAGGGTCTGGAAGGTGGATGCCCTATCCTTCACATGGGAAACCTCTCAATTTATGACTTCCCCCCCTGCCTCTCCTCTCAAAAGTACTACTCAAGATAAAACAGGACAGGCCAAGGGCAATTCTTATTGTCCCAGACTGGCCATGCTAGCACTGGTACCCACTCCTAGAAAGTCTGACAACAGTGCCACCCTGGCAACTACATCAGACAACTTCCCTGCTGTCTCAGCAGGAGGGACAGATTTTGCATCCACAGTTGTAAACCCTAAACCTTCTAGCCTGCCTTTTATACCCTGAATACACCACCAGCAACCCTCAGCAAATAGGTGCTAGACGTCATTCTTGACACCAGAAGGCCTAGTACTAGGAAATCCTATGCTGAAAAGTGGAAAAGATATTGTTCTTGGAATCAGTCTCAAGGAAAGGACACAGCAGTGCCCTCCTTTCCTCAAATCCTGGATTACCTAGCAGAGCTGATGTTCATCGTGTTACACTGCTGCAGTCATCACACTTGGGTTATCCTGCCGTCAGGCGGTCCGGCAGTCGGCCAGAGTTCTAAAGTCTTGGTCCGGCGTCAGTTGCTGTTGCTTCTTCCCTGATGTCAGTGCACCAGGGGTATACAAGAGGCATCCAACGCCATTTTCTTCAGTCTTTCCTGCCGCACGGTGCCCGAAGCAGAAGCAGTTCGCAAGTGCCAGTCGGCCGACTCCTGAGATTTTCAAATCAAATTTCAGACCGAAGTCTTCAATAAAGCTAAGTACCCCATTGGGGAATCTTTTCTTGCCTCAGTCCATTGTTAGAAAAAGTTAACAATTGCATTTCTTGTGGGAAGCAAATACCTCATAAGGACTTTCATTCTTATTGTATTCCTTGCCTAGGCCCAGACCACGACGTCACAGGTTGTCAGTTTTGTGCTAGGTTTAACAAACAAACTATTAAATGTTTGTTTGATTTCACCCAACATTATTTTGGTAGGAAATTTAATTATACCATGCCGTCGGAGCAACCGACGACAGGAATGCATAAAAAACGCAAAGATAAGGACAGGCAGCCGAGACCCAAACCAGACTCCGAGGCCTCTGCTAGGCCAGTCACCAGTTCTCCGGTTTTCAGTGAGGTGCCTACGCAGCCCCTGACGACCGCTGATTTAGAACCCCAGGCGGCATCCGATTCCCAAGCGGAGATTGCTAGGTTTCCACAACCTTTATCTTTAGGCCCTTCCGACTCCATGGCTGAAGGAGATTCCGGTGCAGTTGAAACGCCTTCAGTTGCAGAAGGTGTCTTCAGACCGACTACACTCACTATTAAATCCTATGCAAGCTGAAATCTCCTTTAAAAGCAAAGAAGACTGTACAGCTGTCTCCAGTACAAGGCCCCATGCCTAAGAAACAGATGCTTAAGATGGCTGAAGACTTAATTACCCTAATCAGGGGTTCCCATCCCCCTCCTGATAAAAGGCCTAGACAGGAGGAGGACTACACTTCCTCTGACCAGGTTTCAATTTCCTCAGATTCTTCTGAGGAACAGGAATACTCTTTTCCCCCTTATGAAGACTCTGATGCTGAAGAGTCTATTCCTTCAGCATCTCCCCCAGGAGACTACTCTTTTGGGGAAATTTTACATACCATGAGGGAACATTTCCACTGGGAAGGCCAGGATTACTCTGATTCTAAGAAAAGGCTCCGAGAGTTCCTTTGAGTACCCCAGCACAGACCACTTGCTATTCCACCCGTGTTAGACATTGTGGATGATGTTTATTCAGAATTTAGCCTTAACCCAGCTTCACTACCTCCTGCACCAGCCAAACCAGACAGATACTACAGAGTCCCTGACTCTCACAACTTCCTATATAAAAGCCCTGTTGCTGACCCAGAAACCATTTCCCAGGGTCCCATAGGGGTTAAGGCCTCTATTGCTAAAAATCCTGTACCCTCTGAAAGGGATTTTAGAGCACTAGACAGATGGGGAAAGAAAAAGTATATACCTCAGCTACTCTAGCTATGAGGGCCTTAAATTGCCAGTTTCACATGCTGAAATAACAATATTTGATGTCTCAATTAAAACAAAAAAAATATCACACATATAGAGCAGCCTGATTTCAAGGAAATGCAAGATTTGTTGCATGCAGCTGAACAAGTGGGAAAACATACTTTGCAATGTGGATTTGATTCATTGGAAGCTTCTTGTAGAGCAGCAGTGACCGGGTCTGTCATACGTAGGCATGCTTGGTTAAAAGAACAAACTTTACCTGATCATGTTAAAGCAAAGTTATTGGATGCACCTTTACAGCAGGATGTTTTATTTGGTGTAAAAGCAGAAGAGGTTTTAAAGAAAATGGAGGATAAGGCAAAATCTATACAGACGGTCAAGGATTTTTTACAAGTTCAACCCCCTCATTTCAGCAGAAATTGGCCAACCAAAAACTGGTCCTTTCCAGCTTCTGACAGACCACAGAGGGGCAAGTACGGATGCCCAAGGGGCAGAGGTCAGTCACAAAGCTCTTACAAGCCTCGACAATGGAGTGCCACAACCCAGAAAGGAGAAGAAGACATGTCTCAAACTATCAGAAGACAAACACAATGACTTACCCCTCAGACTGCCAAGCACATCCCTCTTGGCAGCTCCCTTGGGAGGAAAACTAGCACTTTTTGCAGACAACTGGCACATCATCACAAAAGACAAATGGGTCCTAAATATTGTATCTCAAGGATACAGATTCCATTTTCACACTTTACCAAGGATAAAAGGAATGCCAAACATGCCACCAAATCAATGGGCAGAGGCTCAAAAACAAATTACAGCTCTCATGGCCATGAGAGACATTCAACAGGTTCCTACACAGGAGCAAGGAGAAGGATTTTACTCAAGACACTTTCTAGTTCCTCAAAAGGACAAAGCCTGGAGACCCATTCTGGACCTCTCAATTCTAAACACATATCTGGAAGTACCCAAATTCAAGATGCTAACACTACAGCAACTTCTTCCCATGCTGGGCAAGAAGGCTTGGCTAGTAACGTTGGACCTCAAGGAGGCATACCTGCATGTCCCTATCAGACAAAATTGCAGAAGATACCTCCGATTTATAGCAGGTTCAACCCATTACCAATTCTCTGTACTGCCCTATGGCATATCTATTGTGCCCAGGGTCTTCACAAAATGCCTGGCACCAGTAATTGCATACTGCAGGCAAAGAGGAATTCAAATATATCCATACCTGGACGACTGCCTTATTCAAGCAGAAAGCAAGGACATTTTTTTAAAGCATCTGGCATTTGTCAAAAACCTATTAAGTTGCCTAGGGTACACGGTAAATGAAAAGAAGACAAAACTAGTGCCCTCACAAGACATACTATTCCTGGGTGCCAGCTTAAATACAACAGCACTGATGGCTTATCTCACGCCAGACAAGCAAGGACAACTGACTCAATACTTCAAAATGATGGCAACAAAGACCCAACTCCCTGCAAGAAAAATTCTGCAGGCCTTGGGATTCATGGCATCTTGCATACTACTAATACCATATGCAAAACTGCATATGAGGAAATTACAATGGTACCTGAAAAGCGTATGGACTCAACACAGCCACAGCTTGGAAACAATAATACCACTCATTCCCTGCCTTCAACAGGAGTTTCTATGGTGGGGTCAGGCATGTCACCTCAACAAGGGTCAGCCTTTTACCTTACCCACAGCCAGGCAAACTATAACAACAGATGCATTGGATTATGCCTGGGGAGCACACATGGCACCACAGTGTATTCAGGGCAAATGGTCTGCAGATCAAAGGCATCTACATATCAATCAAAAAGAGATGCTAGCTGTACAAAATGCCCTAAAAGCTTTCAAGGACCTCCTACATCCAGGACAACTCTTAATAAAGACGGACAACACCACAGTGATGTACATAAACAAGCAAGGAGGCACACATTCCTACCCCCTATGCAGGCAAGCACTGACCTACCAAGTTCAACTACAAGCACAATTCCTGCCAGGAAAGAAAAACACATTGGCAGACGATCTAAGCAGAAACATCATAGATCCTCACGAGTGGAAATTAGATCCACAAGTATTCGCAATGATAACTCAAAAGTGAGGGAGCCCAGACATAGATCTGTTTGCCTCCCCCCAAAACTACCAACTACAGAAATTTTGCACAAGGACATACCACACACTAGCTTGGAAAGTGGACGGCCCTCTCATTCAGTTGGAAAACATTAACAGTGTATGCCTTTCTTCCACTGCCTCTTCTGGCAAAGGTGCTGCTGAAAGCCAGATTAGAGAGGCCACAAATGATACTCATTGCTCCAGACTGGCCACGCCAATACTGGTATCCAATACTAAAGAACATGGCTCAAGGCCCACCATGGATTTTACCTCAAATTCCTCACCTGCTCACTCAGCAAAACAATCAGATTCTACACAGCCAGCTCAAGACTTTAATCTGGCTGCATGGCAAATTACCTAAACAACCAGTCAACACTTCTCTCTAAAGTTGTTATGGATGTCATTCTGGAGGCCAGGAGGCCCAGCACCAGGAAAGCCTATTCAGACAAATGGAAAAGGTTCTGCGCCTGGAACTAGGCTAAAGGCAAAAATCCCCTTGTCCCAAATATTCCTCAGATTCTACAATATTTAACTGAGATGTTGCACAAAGGACTTTCCTTTTCATCTATTAAGATCCACGCCTCAGCTACTTCAGCTCAATACAACACGGATCCTCCTACATTTTCACATCCATTACTAAGGCAGTACCTCAGAGGGGCTAAGAACATAAGACCGCCCCGGAGAGCACCAACACCAACTTGGGATCTCAACTTTGTTTTGGAAAAACTTACACTACTGCCCTTTGAACCAGCTTTTACAGCTGATTTACAGTTTGTGTCATGGAAAACTGCCCTGCTGCTAGCAATAACTTCAGCACAAAGAGTCTCAGAGCTACAGGCCCTAATGGCAGTGGAGCCTTTCATCATTTTTCATCAAGACAGAATCGCTTTACGAACTACCCCTTCCTTTATGCCAAAGGTGGTATCCAGTGTGGCCCTAAACCAAACCATTCATTTGCCCACCTTTTATCCAAACCCCCAGAACAAAGGGGAAAGGCTCCTACACTCTTTGGACATTCACAGGCAATTACGTTACTGCTTGGATAAAACTAAGGCTTTCAGAAAATCTGACCAGCTCTTTGTATCCTATGCTGCAGGATCACAAGGAAAGGCTATCTCAAAACAGACCATTTCAAAATGGATAGGACATTGTATCCGTTTCTGCTACACACACCATGGGAATCCTGTACCTGGTAACATTAGGCCCCATTCCACCGGGGGCTACAGCAACATCAACAGCCTTCCTCAGAGGGGTACCAACCAAGGATATTTTGGAGACTGCAACTTGGAGTTCAGTGCACACCTTCACCAAGCAACTATCACTTACCTCTATACTCTAAAACCAGAGCTGGCTTTACCACTGCAGTTCTGAAGGGCTTACTAGCTTCTCCAAATCCTGTTTAGTTCCACCGCCCATCCTTAGCTTTGGGATTCAACCCATGTGTGATGACTGCAGCAGTGTAACACGATGAACATAGTACAGTTTTGTATCTACCATAAATGTAGATGTTCGAGTGTTCACACTGCTGCAGTCCAGGTTACCCTCCCTCCATCCCTTCTGACCTAGCTGAACTTTTCTATACCTTTCTATCCTGTACAACCTTTGTGGTGTATTTGCTTGTAACTGAAGGTATTCATTTTATTCCTTTTATATGTTTTATTAACAATATGTATTGCCTACCTACTTGGGGACACCTGACATCTGGGGCAAGAAAATGGCATTGGATGCCTCTTATATATCCCTGGCGCACTGACGTCAGGGAAGAAGTGACAGCAACCGATGCCGGACCAAGACTTTGGAACTCTGGCCGACTGCGGGACCGCCTGATTGCAGGATAACCCAAGTGCGATGACTGCAGCAGTGTGAACACTCGAACATCTACATTTATGGTAGGTACAAAACTGTACTTTCCACAGAGGCCTATCCTTCTCCTCCATTAAGATTCATGCTTCTGCCATCTCAGCTCATTATAATATTGAGCCACCTCTCTTTTCTCACCCTCTCATCAAGTAGTTCCTGAGAGGGGCTTACAATTTAAGGCCCCCTAAAAGAGCTCCCACCTCTGCCTGGGACCTTAACTTTGTACTGGAAAAGCTCACGCTTCCCCTTTTTGAACCTGCTGCTTCAGCAGAGTTAAAATTCCTCTCTTGGAAAACAGCCTTGCTTCTAGCCATAACTTCAGCAAGAAAAGTGTCTGAGTTACAGGCACTAATGGCTGTGGAACCCTTCATTATTTTCCATGTTGACAGGGTTTCCCTCAGGACTAACCCATCCTTTATGCCTAAGGTGGTGTCCATTGTGGCTTTAAACCAATCCATCCATTTGCCAACCTTCTTCCCTAATCCTCAGAATAAAGGGGAAAGGATCCTGCACTCCTTGAACGTGCACAGATAGCTCAGGTTCTACCCTGACAGGACTAAACCTTTCAGAAAATTTGACCAGTTGCTAATCATCTTTGCTTCAGGAGCAGAGGGCAAGGCCATTTCAAAGTAAAACATTTCCAAATGGATAGCACACTGCATCTATTTCTACTACAAGCACCATGGAAAACCTACCCCACAGGGGATCAGAACACATTCCACTAGGGCTTCCACCTCCACAGCATTTCTCAGGGGAGTCTCTACCAGGGACATTCTAGAAGCTGCAACCTGGATTTCTGTAAACACCTTCACCAAGCATTACCACTTGCCTGTTTTTTCTAAGTCCAGAGCTGGATTTGCTACAGCAGTCTTACAAGGCCTGCTAGCCAGCCCTAACACTTCTTGACTGCCTCCTCCCTTCCTCAGCTTTGGGAGTCAACCCAAGTGTGATGACTGCAACAGTGAAACATGAAGAACATGGTACAGTTGTGTACACTTACCGTAAATGTAGATGTTCGAGTGTATTCACTGTTGCAGATGTTCATCTTGTTTCATTGTTGCAGTCATTACTCTTGGGTTATTCTGCTGGCAGGCTACCCTCAGTCGGCCAGAATTCCAAAGTCTAGGTCCGGCGTCGGTTGCTGTCGCCTCTTCCCTGACATCAGTGCGCCAGGGGTATAAAAGATACAGCCGACGACATTTTCTTCAGTCTTTCTTGCCGCGCGGTGCCCGAAGCAAAAGCAGTTAGCAAGTGCCGGTCGGCCGACTCCTGAGATTTTCAAAGCTGAATTTCAGAACCGAAGTCTTCATTAAAGTTAAGTACCCCATTGGAGAAACTTTTTTCTTGCTCCAGACAGATGTCAGAAAAAGTTAACAATTGTATTTCTTGTGGGAAGCAAATACCTCATAAGGATTTTCACTCTTACTGTATTCCTTGCCTAGGCCCTGATCACAACGTTGCTAGCTGTCACTTTTGTGCTAGATTTAACCAACGCACTATCAAGCGTCTGTTCGATTTTGCATTTCATTACTTTGGCCGAAGATTTAATTATATAATGCCGTCGGACCAGCTGACAAGCGGATTGTACAAAAAACGCAAGCAAAAGGACAAGGATAGGCATCCGAGGTCCAAAACTGACGATGAAGCCTCTACTAGGCCAGTTGCCTGTTTGCCGGTTCTCAGTGAGGCGCTTTCACAGCCCCTGGCGACCGCTACCTCAGAGCCACAGGCTGCTACTGACTCTCACGTGGAGCCGACTGGGCCTCTGGATACTCAAGGTATTGGACACTCGGAAATCATTCCCTCAGATGGGTCCGGAGCTGCTGAGCAGGCATCAGCTTCTGAGGGTGTCTTCAGACCTACACAACTACATATTAAGCCATCTTCAGCTTCAAAGACAAAGACTAAAGCAGCTCTAAAGACAAAGAAACAAGTACAGCATTCTCCTACTCAGACTTCCATGCATAAAAAACAGATGCTCAAAATGGCCGAAGACCTAATTACTTTGATCAGGGGCTCCCATCTCCCTCCTGATAAGTGGCCTAGGCAAGAGACAGAGTATGATTCTTCTGATCAGGTATCTATTTCCTCTGATTCCTCTTCTGAACAGGAATATTCCATGCTTCCCTATGAGGATTCTGATGCTGAAGAATCCATTCCTTCAGCCTCTCCTCCTGAGGACTCTTCTTTTGGGAAAACCCTTGCATACTATGAGGGAGCATTTCCACTGGGAGAGCCAAGATTATTCGGAATCTAAGAAAAGGCTCAGAGACTTTCTGCTTCTTCCTCAGCACAGACCCCTTGCTATTCCACCTGTTTTAGACATTGTAGATTATGTATTTTCAGAGACTGGCCTGTCCCCTGACTCTTTACCCCCTGCACCTGCTAAGCCAGATAGATACTACAGGGTCCCGGATTCTCATAAATTCCTATATAAAAACCCCGCTGCTGACCCAGAAACTATATCTCAGGGTCCCAGGGGGGTTAAAGCTTCCACTGCAAAAAACCCTGTCCCCTCTGATAGGGATTCTAGGGCTCTAGACAGATGGGGGAAAAAGTCTACACTTCTGCTACCCTGGCTGTAAGGGCTTTAAATTGTCAGTTTCATATGCTTAAATATCAGCAATATTTAATGTCACTGCTTAAACAGAAAATGTTGACAAATACTGAATGTTCAGAGAACAAGGAATTGCAGGATTTATTGCATGCAACTGAACAAGTGGGAAAGCATACTTTGCAATGTGGTTATGATTCACAGGAGGCCTCTTGCAGGGCCGCTGTTGCAGGTTCTGTTATTAGAAGGCATGCTTGGTTAAAGGAACAGAATCTGCCTGATCATGTTAAAGCAAAATTATTAGATGCACCATTACAGTATGATACTTTGTTTGGTACTAAAGCAGAAGTGTTGAAAAAAAATGGAGGATAAAGCAAAATCCATGCAGACAGTCAAGGATTTCTTACAGGTACAGCCACCCAGGTTTAGCAGGAGCTGGCCTTATAAAAAATGGTCCTTTCCAGTGTCAGACAGACCACAAAGCGGCAGATACAGGCATCCCAGAGGCAGATCTCAGCCCCAAGGCTCATACAGGCCTAAACAATGGGGTGCTCATACCTCCAAAAGCAGAGAAGACAAATCACAACCTTACAGGAAACAGTCCCAATGACTTTCCTCTACCAGTTCCAAGCAGTTTTCTTTTGACAGCCCCCTTAGGGGGAAAGCTAGCACTTTTTTCATCAAATTGGCAAATGGTTACCCAAGACAAATGGGTCCTGAACATAGTGTCCCAAGGCTACAGGTTCAATTTTCACACTCTACCAAGGTCAAAGGGTATGCCAGACCTGCCACACAATCAATGGGCAGAGGCACAAAAGCAAATTACAGCCCTCATTTACATGAGGGCCATTCAGCAAGTACCACAACAAGAGCAGGGGCAAGGATTTTACTCCAGTCTTTTCCTGGTACCCAGGAAGGACAAAACCTGGAGACCAATACTGGACCTGTCTATACTAAACGCGTTTCTGGAAGTTCCAAAATTCAAGATGTTGACACTACAGCAGCTACTGCCCATGCTGGGCAAGAGGACTTGGCTCGGAACTTTGGACCTAAAAGAGGCATACCTGCATGTCCCAATCAGACAATCTTGCAGAAGATACCTAGGATTCATAGCTGGCTCAATGCATTACCAGTTCTCTGTACTGCCCTTTGGCTTATCTACTGCGCCCAGGGTCTTCACAAAATGCCTGGCACCAGTAATTGCATTTTGCAGACAAAAAGGAATTCAAATATATCCCTACTTGGACAACTGCCTAATTCAAGCAGAGATCAAAGACACTCTTCTAAAGCATCTGGCATTTGTAAAAAGATTACTAATTGGCCTAGGGTACACATTAAATGAAAATAAATCAAAACTAGTGCCCTCTCAAGAGATAATATTACTAGGTGCAAGCTTAAATACAACTGCCCAGATGGCTTATCTCATGCCAGACAAGCAAAAGCAACTGACTACTTATTTCAAGAAATTGGCAACAAAAACCCACTTATCTGCAAGGAAAATCCTGCAGGCCTTGGGTTTCATGGCATCCTGCATTCTACCAATTCCATATGCCAGACTGCATATGAGGAAACTACAATGGTATCTGAAAAGTGTTTGGACTCAGCATTGCCACAGCCTGGAGACAGTAATTGCACTCATTCCCTGCCTACAACAGGAGTTTCGATGGTGGGCAGAAGCCTGTCACCACAACAAGAGTCTGCCATTCAGTTTCCCACAGCCAGACAGACACTGACAACGGATGCATCAGATTATGCCTGGGGGGCCCATATGGCAGAAAAATGTATTCAGGGCACATGGCCTGCAAACCAGATGCATCTTCACATCAATCAAAAAGAGATGCTAGCTGTTCAAAATGTCCTGACAGCTTTCAAGGACCTGCTTCATCCAGGACAGTTACTGATAAAGACAGACAACATTACGGTCATGTGGTACCTAAACAAGCAGGGAGGTACACATTCCTACCCCCTCTGCAGACAAGCAATGACCTTATGGGACACAGCATTGGCTTTTCAAGTTCACCTGCAAGCACAATTCCTGCCAGGAAAAACAAATACTCTGGCAGACGAACTAAGCAGAAACCTCATGGATCCCCACGAATGGAAACTGGATCCACAAGTCTTCAGCATGATAATAAGGAAATGGGGATGCCCAGACATAGATCTATTTGCCTCCCCTCACAACTGTCATTTGCAGAGATTTTGCACAAGAATTTATCACAAGCAAGCATGGAAAGTGGATGCCCTATCATTCAGCTGGAAAAATCTAACAGCATATGCTTTTTCCCCACTGCCTCCTCTTCCCAAAGTACTCCTAAAGGTCAGACAAGAGAAGCCAAAAATTATACTGATTGCACCAGACTGGCCACGCCAGCACTGGTACCCAATCCTAAAGAGCTTGTCTCAAGGTCCAGCATGGATATTGCCTCAGACTTCTCACTTGCTGACCCAACAAAACAATCAGTTCCTGCACAGCCAACTCAGAACCTTAAATCTGGCAGCATGGCTTATAATGTAGCCATTCAGAACACTCCTCTTTCAAAAGCTGTTATGGATGTTATCTTGGAGGCTAGGTGGCCCAGTAGCAGAAAATCTTATGCAGAAAAATGGAAGAGATTCTATTCTTGGAACCAGGAACAAGGCATTGACACGTCTGTACCAAATATACCTCAGATTTTACAATACCTAACTAAGATGCTGAACAAAGGCCTTTCTTTCTCATCAATTAAGATTCATGCCTCTGCCATTTCAGCCCATTACAATACGGAACCACCTATCTTTTCTCATCCTTTAATAAGGCAGTACCTCAGAGGTGCCAAAAACATTAGGCCTCCAAGGAGAGCACCAATTCCAGCCTGGGACCTTAATTATGTTTTGGAAAAACTCACACTGCCTCCTTTCGAGCCAGCATCAACAGCAGATATAAAATTATTATCCTGGAAAACAGCTCTGCTCCTAGCAATAACGTCTGCAAGGTGAGTCTCAGAGTTACAAGCACTCATGGCAGTGGAACCTTTCATCATTTTTCATTCATACAGGGTTTCTCTGAGGACAAACCCTACATTTTTGCCTAAGGTGGTGTCCAGTGTGGCCCTCAACCAAACCATTCACTTGCCTACCTTTTACCCAAATCCACAGAACAAGGGTGAGAAAATTCTTCATTCTTTGGACATACACAGGCAGTTACGCTTCTACTTGGACAGAACTAAAGCTTTCAGAAAGACTGAGCAACTTTTAATATCATATGCTGCAGGATCACAAGGAAAGGCTATCTCAAAACAGACTATTTCTAAATGGATAGGCAATTGCATCCATTTCTGCTATTTTCAACATGGCAAATCAGTGCTAGGCCTCATTCCACCAGAGCAGCAGCCACTTCAGCAGCCTTCCTCAGAGGAGTACCAACCAAAGATATCTTAGAGGCTGCAACTTGGAGTTCAGTGCACACCTTTACAAAGCACTACCACTTGCCTAAGTCCAGAGCAGGCTTTGCCATTGCAGTTCTGCAGGGCCTCATAGCCTCTCCTAATCCTATTTAGCCCAGCCACCCATCCTCAGCTTTGGGATTCTACCTAAGAGTAATGACTGCAACAGTGAAACACGATGAACATAGTACAGTTGTGCACCTACCATAAATGTAGATGTTCGAGTCTACTCACTGTTGCAGTCCAGGTTACCCACCATCCCCCTTCTCTTTGCTAGGTCTTATCTGCACTTCTCTATCCTATACAACCTTTTTGGTGTATTTGCTTGTAGATGAAGGAAATGTTATTTTTGTGCATGCATTTCTTATTGGCATATTTTTCAGCCTACCAATTTGGGGCACCTGACATCTGGGGCAAGAAAAACAATAAAATGGCGTTGGCTGCATCTTTTATACCCCTGGCGTACTGACGTCAGGGAAGATGCGACAGCAACCGATGCCGGACCTAGACTTTGGAATTCTGGCCGACTGAGGGTAGCCTGCCAGCAGGATAACCCAAGGGTAATGACTGCAACAGTGAATACACTTTAACATCTACATGATGGATGCTCCTCTGGATAACAAGCATTTGTTTAGTGCTGCTGCTGAATTAAGTCCCTACAGGAAAAGGGTAAAGTTTTACAAGATCTAAAACATAATTTTGTTTCTCCTGTACTTAAATTCCAAAGGAATTACCCTAATAAGCTGGTCTGTGTTCATAAGCATCTCCCCCTCCCCCAGGGTGGTAGAAGGACTCCCCCTACTAAGGCTACCCAGACTTCTTTAGCTCAGAAATCTCCTTTCCCTGACAAATCAGGCACTGCCTGGCTATCCTGTTCTCCTGAGCCACATTCTTCTTGCTGTTTGTCTTTCCCTGTCCCTTCCAGTTTGCTTAAAGATTACTCAAGATTCTTGGGTTCTTTCCATCATTTGCCAAGGGTGCTACCTGGCCTGGAAAGCTCTCCCCCCTTTCTTGGGCTTTTCTCATCCCCCTCAGGAACAGTTGGCCTTTTGTTTTTTCAGAGGTGCATCAGCAGGAGCGGCCTTAGGTCAACTGGTGCCCTAGGCGCCCACCACACCACCCGGTGCCCCAATCCTGGTCTACCTACACCAAATAAGTACTGGAAAAGTGCCCCTACTAGAGTGGCGGCCTAGGCGGCCACCTAGTT
The DNA here is from genome assembly GCF_019279795.1 of Protopterus annectens. Classification (NCBI taxonomy): domain Eukaryota; kingdom Metazoa; phylum Chordata; order Ceratodontiformes; family Protopteridae; genus Protopterus; species Protopterus annectens. Next base: position 1,251,863,862 of record NC_056732.1, on the reverse strand, counting down.
GGCTTGTGCCTAAGGCCGGCTATGTGCTCCAGGATCTCTTGACTCAGGGAACTTTTCAGGAAGTTCCATTTCCTGAAAGGAGGAAGGGGTTTTACTCCAGAATGTTCTTGGTCCCCAGAAAAGAGGATAATTGGAGACCCATTCTGGATCTCTCTCACCTAAACACCTTTTTGAAGGTTCCTTCCTTTCTGATGTTGTCCCTTCAGACTTTCCCTTTGTTGTTCCATTAGGCTTTTATATTTTTTTCTGGTCTCAAGGATGCTTGTCTTCATGTACCTGTTCATCCCCTTTTCAGGACATTTTTGTGTTTCTCTGTTGCTTCCTGGCATTTTCAGTTCTCTGCTTTGCTATTTAGCCTCTCTACTGCCCAAAGGTTATTCACCAAATGCCTTGCTCCCCTGATTGCTTTTTGCAGGCTAAGGGGTTAATAGGTCTTTCTCTACCCAGAAAACCTGCTTTTTCAGGCTTCCTCTGCAGAGATTCTACTGCAGCATCTTCACTTTGCCATTTCTGTCCTGAAAAGCCTGGGTTTCACTATAAATGTCCAAAAGTCCTTTCTGACTCCTTCACAGGATCATATTTTTCCTAGGTCATAGGATCTAGACTGTTCCATTGCTTGCATCCCTGCCTCCTCCCAAAGCCTTAATGCTCATTTCCTTCTTTCAGTCCCTTTTTCCTCTGGCCTCAATCATAGCCAGAGAGTTTAAGAGCTCTGTGTTTCATGGCATCCACTAATCCTATGTTCCCTCTAGCCAAACTCAACATGAAAAACTTTTGGTGGTTTCTAAAGTCAGTTAGGCTTTAGCAATCTCATCCTTTAGATTTCCTAGTCCCACTTCTTACATGTCTCAAGCTGGAATTTCAGTGGTGCATTTGGCAGGTGTCACTCAGTCCAGAGCTTCCTTTTCAACCTCCACTTCCCTCTCAGGAGCTATTCAAAGTTTTCAGACGTGGGATGGGAGGCTTCCTTTCTCTCTCTAAAAGTGCAGGACCTCTGGTCACTTCAACAAAAGAAAGACCACTTCCTTGTCAAAGAGCTGATAGCTCTTCTGTTGGCTGTTCAAGCTTTTCATCCTTTTTTCACTCCAGGGCCCCTCAAGGTACTTACAGATAAAAGGATACAGTAAAGTTGTTTAAAATCGTACCAGAACAGTAGATGCCCTCCTGTTCATTGTTGCAGTATTCAAGCCCTCCCTCCTTCCCCTACTTCTTTTCCCTTCTGAATGTGCTTGTTACTTCCGGACATCACCTTGATTTCCCTATGCCTTGAGTGGAGAGCATGTATGTGACATACGATACGGGGTACCCTTAGCAACCTAAAGGGTTTGGTATACTGGCCGGGCATCAGGCTGCCCTTGGCAGGGGATCCTTACTGTAAGGAATACTGCAACAGGGAAGAGAATGACATCTGTTTTTTGGTAAGATATTACACAACTGTACTGTTTCTCAGTCCCTCAAAAAATATAGGAATTTTCCAGAAGCTTCACTCATTCCTCCAGTTCTAGATGACGTGTGTTACTGCCTGTAATTTTTCTTATAGTCTGCTACCCTTAACAAGGCAGATTGAATGTATAAAGTTTCTCAGTCTTTTAAGTTTTTATATACTCTTCCCAAACCTGACCCAGCAGCCTTCAGTTAATCCTACTACTGTTAAACTTTGGTTAATTCCAATCCTACTGTTCCTGACAAGGATGGGAAGATTATTGATAAGTATGGAAAAAAGTATATGCTTCTGTAACTTTGATTTTTAGAATTTTTAATTGTCAAGAGTCCAGCGAAAAAGTTTATTCTGACTAATTATGAAAGTATGAGGAATGTTTTTTCTGCAGTTTCTTGTAAGGGAAAATCTGCTTTAATAGTTTTATTTTCTTCCATTGTAGAAGTCACTGCTCATTGTTTACAGTGTGTGTGTGTGTGTGTGTGTGTGTGTGTGTGTGTGTGTGTGTGTGTGTGTGTGTGTGTGTGTGTGTATGACTCAGGTGATACTTTTTCCAGGGCTGTGACCCATGGTATTATTAGGATGTTTCCCTGCATTCTCAATCTCGTATATGGTGTCAAAAATGAGATTTTAAATTCTCCTTTGGATAGAGATTTAGATTTCAGTTCCTCTGTTGCAGAGATTATCAAAAAGTTTGATTAAGGGGGAAATGTGATAGAGGGGAATCTCTTATGATGTTTGCAGCTTTCCTTTTCCAAAATTTTCAAGAGATATTCTAACCCCTCATTGAAGTTTGCAAAGAAAAGTAAATAGTCTCAACAAAATGCGGGTAAACAGACATTTATGAAAAAAAATGGTGGGGGGGGGGGAGGTTCCAGAATGTATGCAGGGAACCTCCTGTAAAACCAATGACTGCCCAACAAGTCAGAATGGTTATTTAAGGGACCTTGCCTGTACCCCCCCCCCAAAACAAAAAAGTGTGCTTCTTATTTTTCATTTTGGTAACAGATACTTTAAGACAAACGGGTTTTGAAGTTTATTCATCAAAATTACAAATGGCAGTGTGATGAAATCCCTCCTTTTCAGGGGGTAATTCCTTATCCACCTGATCAGGCTCTCTCATTTACCTCTGCACTTCAACACATGCTTTCCCAGGGAGCTAGAGAACCAGTTCTTCCTTCCCTTTTGGGAAAGTTTTTATTCAAGGATGTTTTTAGTGCCAAAGAAAGAAAATGCTTGGATACTAGCTCTGGTTCTTTCTTTCCTATATCTGTTTGTGATAGTACTCAAATTCAAAATGTTGTCATTTCACAACCTGTTACCTCTTCTTCCTCATTCAAGGTTCATGGTAACACTAGATTTAAGAGAAGCTTATCACCCCATCCATATTCATCCAGATGTAGGCATTTCTTAAAGTTTTCTGTGTCTGGATCATGTTGTCAGTCCTCTGCTCTACACTTTGGACTATCCATTGAACCAAGAGTGTTCACAAAATGTCTAGCTCATCAAACAATAGAGGGTATACACCTTTTTCCAGTTTTAGACAACTTGCTTATCTTTGCAGGGTCTTTTTCAAAGCGTCAGGAATCTCTCTCTTGGATCAGAGATCTACTACACAAGCTGTGATTCCGAGAGAACATTCATAAGTCTTTTTTGATGACTTCTCACAGGATTGTTTTCCTGCAGTGGCAGCTAGACACCTCAGTTCAAAGAGCTTTTCTTTCACTGGAATAAATAGATCTCCATCTAAATCTGTTTCTAAGGTTTTCCACTCAAAGGGAATACCTCAGGATTTTGTCTGATGGCATCAATGATTCTCATGATACCCCTAGTAAAACTCCACGTGAGAAAGATACAATGATATCTGAAGACTCTCTAGTCTCAATACCAACAACCTTTGTCTTTTCAAATCCCAATGCTGTGGTTTGCTAAAACAGAAACCATTTTGTGGAGCTAACAAATATTTCTAAGTCCTTGTCTCCCTTCTTCTTCACTGTTTCAGAGCAGTGATGGCAGACACTCTGGACTTTGCCTGAGGAGCAGTTTCAGGAGGGAAAAAAAGTGCAAGGTGGGTTGGACACCAAGGACAGATGCAGTCACTTTAATATAAAAGAGATGCATGCCCTGATCAAGGCACTCAACTGTCTGAATCATCTTTGGTCCATAGGACCTCTTCAAGTTGTTACAGAAAATGGCACAGTCATATGGTACATCAACAAGCAGGGTGTACCCACATTGCAGACTAGCCATGTTAGCTTGGGATATATCTTCATAGCACTATCTCACTCTACAGGCATCCTACATTCTGACAGAGAAAAAATGTGTGGCAGTTAAGCTGAGCAAGACAAGGGCATTTTCTTTTCTTTTCCTTTGGCAGGAATATTCCTGTATGCCTTTTCCACTGATCTCCAGGATATTTAAGATTCAGAAGGAATTCTTTGAGGTCATTCTGGTGACTTTGAAAATGGCCAGGGACAATTATCACAAGCTTTCTCATAGAAAGTATCTACTCATACAAGATAATATCAGGCTGTTTGATACACCTCTACCCCAATCAACTTCAACTGACTGCATTAATGATAGGGGCTTGATTCCCTTTAGGCACATGTGTAATGGGGATATGCAGAAGGTACCAATGAAGACAAAAAGACCTGCTAGTAGGAAAGTATATATTAACAAATAGAGAAAGGTTTTCTAGTTGGTGCCTACATAACCAGCACCCATTTAGGGCTAGTTGTCGGATTTTACAATGTTTGTGTGTGTGTTACTATCCCATGGCCTTTCTTACTCCTTCATCGGGGTTCATTTATCAGCCATTTCAGTAGGTCTGCCCATGGATCCTTCTCTTTTAATATATTTCATGTGTAAGAGGCCTCCAAAAATGTGGTGGACCCTCCTTGGGATCTTAATTTAGTGTTAGTGAAGCTAACACTTGCTCCATATGAACTAGCTGACTTGGCTGACTTTAGGCTCTTAACATAGAAAACCATTTTATTGATTGCTCTGACCTCTACAAGAACGGTGTCTGAGTTGCATGCTCTTATGGTGAGTCCGTCCTATCTCATTTTCAGCAGAGACAGGGTTTCTTTGAGAAAAGGAGAGAGACAAGCCAGAACAGTATATGTTGGAGACTTGAAGAGTTAGGGTACATGGGATAGGCATTTTCAGAAAAAAAAAGTCAGCATAAAAAGTGATGGCAGTTATTCTAGCCCCAATACCTTAAAGCAGGTTTGGAGCCAGAAGACCCTTCATTGCTTAAAGGCAACACTACAGTGACATGATAAATGAAGCAAGGGTCACCCAGTCCTACCTCCTGTGCATGCTAGTAGTACAAGCTTGGAAAACCCAGCAGTCAGACTAGGCCATCAGGACATCCTGTGCCCCATCACCAGAAAATATTTTTGCAGACAAGCTGAGGAAGACACACTCATTAATGGATGTTAACCAGGGGCATGTTTCTAGAGTTGGCATACATGTGGGGTATACTAGAAGTAGCTCTTTTTTTTTTGCCTTACAGACAGCATTCAGCTCATAAAGTTTTCAACAAGGATTCCAACTACAGGAGCTTGTACAGAAGATGCTTTCTCCATGCCATCAGGAGGCCTATTTCTCTGTGCATTCTTCTCCTGTACCCTTAAACCCCAGATTATTAAAAAGGTCAAGGAGGACAGGTCGAGACAACATTGATTCTCCCTCGTACTGAGCCTGGCAAGCTCAGAGATGATTCTATTGTCTGTGAGTGAGGATGTTTTGACACAAAATAAATTGTCCCCACTACAGCCATCCTGAGGACTATAAGACTAACAACTTGTATGAGCTAGTATTACTCCCATTTAGGCACATGTTCTAAAGTATGTGTTTAATGTTATGAAGGGGACTAGGAAACCAGATAGAAGGAAATTGTACCTAGCCAAGTGGAAGAGATTTTTCCTCTTGTGCCATAGTAGACATGGACCCAGATTCAGTGTAGGTGTCATTGTCACCTCTCTGTCAGTACATTTCAGAACAAGACTGTCTTGTGTCTCACCAAGTAGTAACATAAGCAAATACAGTGAGCTATCCATATAGCCTGCTTGTTTACAGGCTTCCACTCTCTGACCTTGGAAAAGGAAAAGAACAGTTGTTCTGACATTCTTACATGTTTAGTTCAAAACAGTTGCTTATGCACATCCATAAAATACAGTATTCACCCCTCCCCAAATTCTGGGGAGGTGGGAAGAAGACAGGGATGTGAATGGGTTGATTCAGAAGCATGAAAGTAAAATTACATACCCTTCTACATCACTGTTGTAGTATTCTTCACCTTGGGGATTCTTACCAAGGACAGCTCAATGTCCTACCAGTATACCAAAACCTTTACATCCTGTATGAACAGTATATCACATGTATGCTTCTTGTGTACGACATAGGGCATAAATGTGACATACGGATGCAGTTACCCAAACTTCTTTGCTGCCAGTCCAAACGCCATCATTGCTCGTCGGTCTGAACACCCTTTTGCTGTGCTGAATACCTAGTCATCAGGTAAGTGCCTCATTGGGGACTTTTTTCTTTTACTTTTGGTCTTGTTTTCCATGGGGTTACCTGGAGCTCATTGTCAAAGAAGGGAAAATATCAGTGTGGGAGGCAGATTCCGTATAAGAATTGTTACAGTGTCTTTATTGTTTGGGTGCTTCTCATGACCGTATGTCCTTTAGCATTTGTAAGGCATTTCTGCTAAGACTCTTAAAAGCCAGTTGTCTTCCCTAGCCATCTATCTCAAGTACCAGAGGCTTAAACAGTTAGCTCAGGGTAGCATGGCAGAATTGATTATCCCCGAGGTACTTGCATTAAGCAGGAAGAAGGTGAAGAAATCTCATCCGGATTCTTTGGCTGTCCATCCTCTACCAGGCATTTCTGTAGAAGCAGGAGATAATTCTGTAGGGTGTCCAGTGTCTTTGAGATTCATGTCCCATGAACCTGTCAGAGGCTGGCATAGATCCTTTAATCCTTACTTTCACATGTCCTTGGAGGCTTTGCAGGAGTCTACTCCCGATGTCAAGGGAGAACTGCAGTTGATTTATCTCAAAGGGCCCTAGAGGGATTCTGCAGATTTTGGTCAGGGAAGAAGTTTTAGGTACTCTTATTGACTTGTCAGGGTTTGGAACCTTCAGTGTTGGGGCTGATGTCCCCATCAGAAAAAAGCAGCATGCTAAACATTCTTCTGTACATCCCAAGGACCCTCAAAGGGAATGGCAGGAGTTTACTCCAGGCCTGTTTAATGCCTTAATAGCCCTGAAAGCTCCCCTAGGGGGTTCTCTGCCTACTCCCTCTTGTCCTTCAACTCATTCCAAATGGCCTAGGCAACCTGATTCCTTGGATGACGATTCAGTCTGAAGAAGGGTCCTTGTCTTACTCTTCCCAGATGCCTTTTCCTTTGGCTTACAGCTATAATGAATATGACTCCATTAGCCCTGAGTCTGTTTTTGAGGAATTATCTTTTGGGGACACAGTAGCCAGAATGATGAAATATTGTAAGTGGGATTCTGCTCAGGTGTCTGATATCCAGAACAGATATCAGCTGCTTCAGTTGGACATTCCTAAACTTTCTGCAGTACCTTCAGTATTGGCTGCTTTGTTAGACATTTTTTTATAGCTGCCGCTAAGTCTCCTGTTTCTCAGCCTCCTGCTCCAGCAAAACTTGGCGGGTTCTATAAGGTTCCTGAGGATTGTCAATTCTTATCTAAATGACCTTCTGCTGACCCTGCTGTGGTGGTGATCTCCTCTGACAAGCCTTCTAATCTTTTGTTCTCTTTCAACCTTCTGCCTTTGGATGAGGATAGTAGGCCAATGGAGAGGATTGGTAAGAAGGTCTATATTGCATCCACTTTGGCCTTTTAGACCATCAATTACCAGACCCATGTGACCAGATAAGTCTGGGCAATCAAGGCCAGAGCATGTCAGGTTATTTCTGACCTCCTTGATTCTGAAGGAGACTTTTATCTATTGTGGGTTCTACCTCTCAGATAGCTAGCCTATCTATCAAGTGCAGCTATGATGCTGATGATGCCTTTTGCACAGCTGCTGCCTTTTGCTTTGTCATTAGGTGTTACTCTTAGCTTCAGTCATTACCTGTAGACATTAAGAACAAGTTCCTGGATGCTCCTTTGGATAACAAAAGTCTCTTTGGGACTGCTGCTCCTGATATGTTTGTGTCTCCAAGAAAAAGGTAAAGCTTTCCTGGACTTTAAACTTATTTTTGTATCTCCTATCCCTAAGTTCCAGAGGAACTATCCTAGTAGGTCTGCTTTTATTTGCAGGCAACCTTGTCAGGCCACTAAGGGCAGGAAGGGTGGTAGGTGAGCTCCACCTGCTAAGTCTTCTCAGGTCCTGGGGCTCAGAAGCCTCCTTTATATGACAAGTCTGGTTCTCTTTGACATTTTGCCCCCCCCAAAACCCTTGGCCATATTCCTTTCTCCCTTTGGTTCTCCCTATGTATTCCAAACTGGCATCTCATCACCACAGATTCTTTAGTTCTGTCCATCATCTGTCAGGGTTACTTCATGGTGTTTCTAATTTCTCTCCACTTTTTGTAGGGATTCCTCAACCACGTCTAGAGCAGCTGCATCATTTCTCAGAGGTTCTTGGGTCCTTGATGAACCAGGGAACTATTCAACTTGTCTCCTTCCCAAGTAGAGAAGGGATTTTACTCCAGAATGTTCCTCATTCCTCGAAAGGAGGACACTTGGCGCTCTATTCTGGATCTCACCTTAGTCAACACCTTTCTCAAAGTTCCTTCATTTGGATGCTTTCTCTTCAAGCCCTGTTTCTTTTGTTGCTACACCAACCTTTTCTGGTGTCCTTGGAGCTGAATGATGCTTACCTTCATATTCCTGTTCATGCTGTTTGCAAGACATTTTTGTATTTCTCCATTTCGTCCTCTCATTTTCAGTTCTCTACATTGCCCTTTGGCCTCTCTGCTGCCCCAAGGGTATTCACAAAATGCCTATTTCCTGTGATTGCCTTTTGCAGGTTCCAGGACATTCAGATTTTTTCTTATCCAGACAAACTTCTCCCAGTTGCTTGTTACAGGATCTGGAGTTCACAATGTCTCTCCTTCAGTGTCTGGGGTTCATTATCAACTTCCAAAAGTCTACCCTAACTCCCACTCAGGATCATGTGGGTTGCAGGATTCACACAGCACCAATGTTGGCCTCTCTTCTACCTCCAAAGGTATTGTCCCTGACAGCTTTCTTTCAATCTCTTCTTCCTCTGCCTGTCAAGCCAGCCAGGGAGTTTTTTCAGGCCCTGGGATTCATGGCCCTCCTCATTTCCAATTGTGCCTTTTGTCAGAATGCATATGTGTAAGCTTCAGTGGTACATCAAGTCAGTTTGGCTTCAGCATTGACACCCTCTGGATTTCAGTGTGCCTCTCCTTCCTTGCCTGAAGGAGGAATTTGAGTGGCGAATTCAGCAGCTTGCGCTCAACCCAAGCCTTCCCTTTTAGCTTCTGGTTCCTTCTTAAGAACTGTTCACCAATGCCTCAGATATGGGATGGGGGGCTTCCTCTGGTCATCTGAAAGTTCACGGTTTCTCGCCCCTCCGTCAGAAATCAGACCATATCAACATCAAAGAAATTAGAACTCTGATTCTGCCCCTTCAGGCTTTCCCCCATGCTCTCTGCAGCCCCTCTGAAGATTTATACAGACAACAAAACAGTGATGTATGATGTCAAAAAGAGGGAGGCACAAAGTCTTACCTGACTCTTCAGGCCTGGGATCTGGCTATCTGTTATCAGTTTACTGTGTGGGCAGTGTATATTCATTCAGAGCACAATCTAGTGACAAATTCTTTGAGCAAGTCCAAATCACAAGCTCATTTTCTGTACATAGCCCATCAGTGGGGTATTCCTCAGACAGATCTTTTTACATCCCCTCTAAACAGGGATTTCTCTCTTTTCTGTTCAAGTGCCATGCCATCTGGCTTGGAAGATGTGTGCACTTTCTTTTCCTTGCACGGGGGTGTTTAGCTATATCTTCCCTTCCCCTATTTCCAGGAGTCCTGCAGGAGATTTAGTTGGACTCTCCAAAAATCTTTGTAGTGACTCCCTTTTGGCCAAGACAGCAGTGCTTCCCCCTCTTAATGCATCTGGCCAGGGGCAATCACCACAGTTTACCTCAGTGGTTGGACCTCCTTGCACAGGAATAAAGGTCACTCATCTATCCTCACTTATCCACTCTTCAACTTACACTGTAGGTGGTCAGGTTTTGATCCCTTTTAGGCACATCTTTTCTGAGGACCTGCTCAAGGTTTTACAGGAGGCAAAAAAACCTGCAAACAGAAAGTCTTGTATGTCAAAATGGAAGAGATTTTCTGTCTAGTGCCATGCTCATAGCCAGGACTCTTTTTCAGTTTGTGTGGGGGTCCCTCTGGTCCTGACTTATGTGTGTGTGAATTGCTCCAGTCTGGCTTGGCCTGTTCTTCTGTAAAGGCCCATTTGTTAGCTATTTTGGCCTGTCTGCCTTGAATCCTCCTTTGGCTTCTCGCTTTGAGGTCAAAACAGTTTCTTAAAGGCATCCTGCATCTTAGGGCCCCAAGGAAGCCCGTTCCTCCTCCTTGGGACCTTCATTTTGTCCCAGGTTCCTTTTGAGCCTGCAGTTTCAGCTTCTCTGCAACACTGAACCTGGTAGACTGTCTTTTTCCTTGCTCTTACTTCTGCTTGGAGGGTTTCTGAATTTCAGGTCGTTACGGTCATACCTTTTTTTTTCCACAGGGTCAGTGTCTATCCTCATACCAATCCTTTTATGCCCAAGGTTATTAACAAGATGTTCTTGAATCAGGCAGTACAGCTCCCTTCCTTTTTTCCTTCTCCTCAGTCTGCTAATGAGAAAAGTCCTGCATACCTTGGATTTGCACAGACAACTCTGGTATTATTTGGATAGAACTAAGGTCATTCTCAAGTCTGGACAGTTTTTTGTTAACTTTCATCCCAGGACATTGGGTTTGACTGTCTCTATGCAAACCATTTCCTCTTGAATTTCTAAGGTCATTTCCTTTCATTATTTTTTTCATGGCAAGTGTCCGTTTCCGTTAGGGCTCATTCCACTAGGGCTGTTGCCTCTTCTAGTATTTTCTTCAAAGGTTGGGACACCAGTTCTCGCTTTGAAGTTGCTACTTGGTCTTCAGTGCATACATTTCTTTCTTTCTTTATTTATTTTATTTTACATTTGTTTACCGGGAAAGTCAGCTGGACATGAGTCTTTTTTCAGTGGAGGCCCAGGGAGAAAGGCTACAGTATAATACAATAAGAATAACATAGTATGTTAAGAAACAACATAATTGAAACTTATTAAGTACAGCAAAAATCTGCAAGACATTACTATAATACAATAATTGAAGCAATGTAAACTATAGCAGGAGCATAATGTGAATTGTAGTTATGAATAATGTACAAAGTACAAAGCAATTAGTAGTGACAACAATACAAATTGAGTGCCCAAGTTAAAATGTAAGGGTGCCCCAGATAATGGTTTACTGGGAGAAATGAGAGTTCAGGTTTTCTGAAATGGTGAAATGTAGTGAAGGATGAAGGGAGAGAAGAGGGATTAAGGAGCAAAGAGATAAGGGAGGGGGGCTTACCCTGGGTGTAACAGGAGCAGAGCCAGGAGTTAGCAAGGTGGGTTTTTAGAAGCATTTTAAACTGTTTAGATGAGGGAGCAGTAACAAGTGAATTTGGTGAGCAGTTCCAAAGTCTGGAAATGCAGTAGGAGTAGTCTCTCTCACCTACTATGTTATTTGCTTTGGTGACTTGGAGAAGACGTTTATTGTTGGAGCGAAGGGATCTAGAGGCAGAGTATGGTTGAATAATATCTTTGAGGGCAGGGGTCTTATCTGGATTGTGGAGAATTTTATGAGTTAGTTATAAATTAGATGTGTTTTCTAGGGCTGGAGCAGGTTTTGCTAGGGCCATCCTGCATGGATTTGTTGAAGGCTCTTCCCAGCCTTCCACCTCCCACTCCCTTTCTTGAGCTTTTGTACTCTCTCTAAGGTGAAGAGTACTGCAAGAATGATATAGAAGGACATAGTGCAGATGTGAAAAATGCTACCATTACGGTAGATTTCCTTCTGTTCACTGTTGCCGTATTTAGTCCCTCCATCCCCTTTTTCTTTTAGGCTTTGATTTGATTATCCTCCTGGCTGAGGATCTGCCCTTTTCCATCTGCATGTTTTCCTTCTGGATGTGCATGGCCTCCTTTGTCTTATGGTGACTATTCTCTACTGGTGCAACTCAGTTCTGGGCAATGTCTGTACATCACCTTTGTGCCCTCTGCTCTGTACAGGGAACATATGTGTGACGCATAGCTCATACAAGATCTAAGACTTTGGTATACTGGCTAGACGTTTGGCTATCCTTGGTAGGAGATCCCTACAGTGAAGAATAATGCAACACTGAAGAGAAGGCCACCTACTGTTATGGTAAAATTTTACACTACTGTACTTTCATATTGCAACCCCCATCTTTGTGGAGGGGAAAAAAATAAAGGTTGTGAACATAGAAAAACCTGCATTTCAGCAGTTCTACTTTAGGTTAGAGTTACAAAGATGGTTGTCTTTCAGCAAAACTAATAATAATAGCAATATGAGATTTTCTACCACACAATTGGGGCCCTGTCATGGGGAAATGTACCTTTTGGGTGGACTTGTGTGCAACACACCCTTAACTATTTGCTTGAATGGCAAGTGGGAGGCAAACTGAGAAGGCTGGTAGCAACAGTGGTCTAAATGTATAATGTAATGCAACTGAATAGAAACATACCATAGTCGCTAGAGTAGCTGACTTTTGCAGAACTTTCAACCCCCCAGCTTTCCCGATGTTGTTTTTTTCTCCTATACATTCTTCTTGGGCTGGAGTGGGGTGCCCAAACCTTCTTTATTTTCCAACACCCTCTTTTATAAGGGCTTTAGTCTATGCAAGTCTGGGGAGTGATTTGAGGATTCTTATTATTCACATCTTTTCTTTACCTCTTTGCATCTTGCTGCGGTAGCGTTGTCGCCTCACAGTAAGATGCTGTCCAGTTCGATTCTCAGCTAGAGCGTCTTCTGCGTGGAGACAATGCGTGAATGGGCATACCTTCGTTGAAGGTTGCACGTCAGGGCTGGTAACTCGGCACGTAAAAATCAACTACCAATCATTAGCGGACCAGAGTTCCGCTGTGGCGACCCCTAACCGGGAAAAGCTGAAAGACACAAACAAACATCTTCCCTGAGTAGTTTACTCTTCTAGTTGCCTACTGGCTTTAAATTAACTTCAAGGATTATAGCCTCTATTCCTGGGACAAGAAATATGTAAGATGGAGTAGGCAGATGCTTTCTTTATACTGTAATGTACAGGGGGGGCTGCACATATGGTAAACCAAGGGGAGAGAAGATTGTGAGCTCTAAAGGTCGGGCTTGATGTATGGAGACACCTAAGAGCAAAGACCCAGTACTAGGATTAGTTCAACAGTGATCGACTGAAGTAATCTACTATTATGGTATGTTCCTACAGATTTGCACTTTCATAACAAGCACTAAAGTTTCAAATATTTTATTTTTTTTTTAAACAAATGATCTGATATTGTTAATCCTCGTTCATTCCTGTCAGTTCTGAGCTCGGAACCGAGCCGGCCATTTTCCAAGCTCACGTCAGCTTCAAACTCTCGAGCTAAACTCTTACCCACAATCCCCCTCTCCCTGTTACCTCAGATTTCATTTGCCACGTTGCCATTCGGTCGTGTCAAGCAACTTCTCTTGAGCTAAGTACAGTCTATTGATGTTTAATAGTTTTACAGATTACTTTTCTGTCAGGAAAGTTCATATTTTATTGTCTCTTACCCTATCACATCTAGTGTTCATAATTTCTTCAGGTTTTTCTGCTTCTTCCTTACCACGAGGTATTTTCTCTTTACCATTGTTGGTAATCCTTTTCCCTTTTCTCTCATACCTTCGGTTACTCTCTTGTACCATTGCTGATACATTTTCTATTAATTAATTTGCTGTCATGGCAGATAAGAAAGGTAGTCCAGGCTTTAAGCGGTGTTCTGATTGTGGACACAAACTGCCTACTTCTGATGCACACTCTTTGTGTGTTTATTGTTTGGGAGCTTCCCATTTGTATGTGGACCCACCTTGTACTATTTGTGAGAACTTTTCTAATAGAACCTTGTTGGAAAAGAAAAACAAGCTGTTACTGAAGGGACTTCTAAAATCTCCCTTTTCAGAGGTTGTTTCTGGGTCGAAGGCCTCAACCCCTTCTAGATACCCATAAGAAAAACTTGGATGTCCCTACTAAGGCTAAATCTTTGCCTTCGTCCCCGACTGGGGACTCCCATCAACCAAAACCTAAAAAGGCTAAAGTTTCGGCTCCAGAGCTTACTCAGTCAGCCCTAGTGCTTTCGGTGCCTAGACCTTCGGCACCGAGGCCTTCGGCTCCGTTAGTGATTTTGGCTCCGTCTTCTCCTGCAGCCTTCTATATATTGGCACTGAGGGGCTCCTCGGCTCAGACCATTACCATTGTATCAGCACCAACCGTTCAGTCGGCGCAAACCTTGACCGCGTCGGCTCCGAGATCTTCCTCTGAATCAACACCTTTATTGTTGATTCCAGTTTTGTCGGTTCCAGCTTCGGCACTGACAACCACTTCAGCATCGATCCCCGTGTCGGTGCAGACCATGACCTTGGCACCAATGACTTCTACGGTGCAGACAACAGTAGTCCAGTCTCTCCCGGCACCATTGTCCTCGGTGCAGTCAGATGAGATGGGCACCGAGTCTGCCTCTTCTGTGGACAAGCCTGTTTCTCCCTCAGTCTCCATGAGGTCTACTAGAAGCCTTTCTGAACATGATGTGTTGCATCTTGTGGACCAGGTACTCTTGGCCAGAGGTATCCCACCCCTCAGGAACTATCCTTCCTTGGGAGGTGATCACCCATCTCCAAAGACCCTTTCTTATTCTCCTCCTTCATTGCCTTTGAAGTCCATGGATATAGCACAGTCTTCCCCTTCTGCAGTTCCCTTTATGGATCTCACTAAGGAACCACAGTTGCCTTTGTGGCAGGAAAGTTTTGCTATGACCCAGGATATTAGTTGTGGCACACATAGTTTGCTGTTCCACAGCCATCCAGGGACTCCGGGTCGGCAGGCAGAGGCACTTAGGGGAGGGGTGACCACTGTCCTAGACATACACTCCTCTTCAGTTGGACCAACCTTCCAACTGATGGAGAGGGCTTTCGCTGCTGCTGGCGATACCGGACTGTGTATACCTCCGCCCTCCTCTGGTACACTGGTTTCACAAGTCGCACCTAGATGACACCGGGTGCAAGGGCCGCAGGACATATTCCCTCAGGAATCTCCTTTTTTGCTGTCTTCTCCAGCTTCTCCCACTGAGGAGGTCCACAGGAAAAGTTTGTGTAACAGGAAGCACATGGACTCCACAGAGTAGTCCCTCACTGAAGACACAGATTTCGATGAGGGGGAAGGATACCCTCGGTCACCCTCTGAGGTATCATTTGGTGATATCCTCGAAATCCTGAAATAGAGAGGTGACTGGCAGCCCTCTAATCCAACCTCTGAGGAATCTGTGTTCCTGCAGGCCTTTCTCGCCCGGCCCCCTACCTCCTGGGTTACTCCACCTGCCGATGAACTTGTCTGGCTCATTGTGCAGTGTGCTTGAAAAGCTCCTGATACAGTCTAAGCTGTTCCCCAGAGGCCAGATAAGATCTTGTCCCCTCCTGCTTCGGATCCTCATTGGTCCAAAGGTCTTCCTGTGGATGCTTTGGTGGTGGCGGCCACAACAAAAAAGAATCTGGCAGGAGAAGAAAGCCAGGCTGTCCATCTGCCTAACAAAGAGTCCCGGGCCCTGGACAGGATAAGGGAAGTGCATCTTTGCTTTACCGACCTTTGCTATCAGGTCCCTGAATTATGTGGCACATTTTACCAGGCTTCAAAGGGATCTGGTTTCTGAGCTTTCTGAAACCTTGGCTGGTGCCGTGTCTGATGAGGTCCATGACAAAGTGGCCTCTCAGCTGGCCACCATTGAATCTATATCTAACTCCTCTATGCGACTGATATCTCACACATCAGAAGGAGCAGCTAGAGCAGTGGGTTCAGCTGCGGTCTTGAGACGACACACCTGGATGCGCTTGTGCAACTTCACGGAACCCTTTAAGTCTTCTTTTCTTAATGCCCCCATTGAGGCCGCCTCATTGTTTGGGCCCAAAGTTAAAAGCACACTGGCCAGATGTGAACAGGATGGTAAGACCCTTTCTGCTGTAGGTGTCCATTATTCTTCCCCTCAACGTGCTTTCTCCCAAAACCAAAAGAGTGGGAAGATATGGTTCAAGAAATCTCAGGGTCCTTTCCATGACACACAGGCTGAGTTCTCCCCCAGAGGCAGAGGGGGAAACTCACAGGGAAGATGCTCCTTTTGGGGCAGAGGGGGTCCGCATAACCAGGGTTTCAGGGATTCTTTCCCTGGTCAATCCTACCAACGCTCCTGAAGAGTGCACCAACTCCTTTCCTCTGGAGGCGGTTGGGGGACATTTCTCCTTGTACCCTTCTGCCAGGCTAACCATCACCACCGATTCCTGGATACAAAGGATTATAGCAAACACATCTAATTCAAGTTCTAAGCAATCCAATACACTTTTATACACCAAAAAAAAATTAATAAGAAGCAAAGCTTTCGGGTTAACCACCCGTCATCAGTACATAAAATTGAATGAATCTAAAAAACCATTTAAATAGGAACATGATTAAACCACATGATTCAGCCAGCCTAACAGAATCAACAAACAATTACATATTTAAAATACATCAAAATGACAATACACAGAAATCTAAATTACTTTTAAATATCTGAAATTATTATGAATATCTAAAAAAACACATATACAACCATAAGATACGTATCAAGAAAATACATATATATATATATATATATGTATAAGAATATGTATAAGCATATAACATAGATATAAGAAATATATAAAAAAAATTCATACATATAAATATGAAAGATCCAATAAAACACATAGAACATATTAAAAGCACAAAATGCATAAAACATAGAAAATAAAAGACCATGCTTAATAAGTATTGGTATATTAATATAGAATCTAAATATTTTCTCTTTGTCTTTTAACAAGAACTGGTTTCAAACTAACAGCTACATTCAATCCAGGTTCTTGCTCTGCATCTAGTCTAATAATCCATTCAAGTTCTTTGAGCTCTAGTGCATTATTAATATCACCCCCTCTCAAACCATTAACTAGATTAATCCTCTAAACTTAAAGCATGGCCTTCATTTTCCTTAATATGCTTACTTAGTGCATCATAACTCCTTCTAATTTCAGATTTGTGTTCTATTATGGCTCTTTCAGCTTTCTAATAGTCTTACCTACATAGAAACTTGTGTGAGCACAAGTCGCAAAGACATTTGACAGGTATTACAATTAGTTGAACAGTCAAATCAAATTTTTTCTTTGTTATAGAATGTTCAAATATATTTGAAGTATCAAATATGTCAACACAACATGTACAATTATAACATTTCTGCATTGCTTTTCAATGATTTTCTTTTCTCATGAATCACCAAAATGTAAAAAGCTGAGTACTTTTATTCCTCAGCCACATCCAGTTGTCCTTGCATTTACAAATGTAGTTGAAAGGGAGTTTAGACAATTATATTTAAGAACTGATAAGAAAAAATAATTTAACATATCGAGAATTTATGGCGTTACGTGAACTTGAACGGAACCATAATATTGTAATTAAGTAGGCTGATAAAGGGGGAGTCGTGGTTATAATGGATAGGGTTAAATATTATGAGAATTTTAAGAGTTTTTTTTATCAGATGTAGCAACTTTTAAAGAAATAATCATGAATGATGTGAAGAAATGTATAGCAAGTGTAAACATGACAATTTATGAGTTACAATTAACTGAAGATATATCAATTGATCTTTTTAATTATTTTACGGTACCCTGCCCTAGGATACCACAAATATATGGTATCCCAAAAATACACAAAGATTTGGCTGATCCTCCACTTAGGCCAATTGTATCGGGCAGTGGCTGGATAACGGAACCAGTTTCTAAATACTTACAGATGCAATTAAGTATTTAGTTAAATGTCCAAGTATATTAAAAAATACTGAAGATTTTTTAACTAAGTTATACACCTGGTATGAATCTAATACTGAAAAAACCTTCCTATTTGTGACCCAAGATATTGTTTCATTGTTTACAGTAATTCCAAATGACCATGGTGTGGATGCCATAAGAAGCTTTCTGAGCTCTGAGACATCCATGCAAGCAAGGGAAATAGAAAATGTTTGTGTACTTTTAGATGTTGTGCTAACGAAAAATGTTTTTTTGTTTGATAAGAAATTCTATTTGCAATTGACTGGGGTAGCAATGGGCACCCCAGTAGCGAACACATACACTAATTTAGTATTGTACCAATGGGAGAAACAATTTCTCTTAAGTAATCATAACATACTCAATACCAAAGTTAAATTTTACAAAAGATTTGTTGATGATTGTTTCCTCATTTGGGATGGTGATGTAGCTGAACTGAACAATTATGTTAATTATTTAAACACGACTACGAACTTCTTAAAATTTAAAATGACTTACTCTGGAAAAGATATAACTTTCTTAGATATTAGATTGTATAAAAAAGGACATAGTATTCAAACAACGATCTATAAGAAAGAAGTGAGTGTCAACAGATATATCAGGAAAGATAGTATGCATCCACAGCATACTTTGAAGGGCGTACTTAAAGCCCAATTAATAAGGGCAAGTAAATTGAATACAGAGGATGTTAACTTTATAATTCAGGCAGATGAAATGGTGCAAGACTTTATTAAGCTAGACTATTCATCACAAATTAGTGAATGTATATACAATGAGGTCAAAATGAAAAGAAGCAATGAATATAAACCTGTCTTTAGTGCACATAATAAACAATCAGTGAATGTGTTAGATAATAAAAATGATGTAGTAGGATATGTAACTACATATAATGCTCATACAAGAGATGTTTGTAGCATTATAGAAAGAAACTGGTTGATAATGCTGGCTATGCCAGAGGTAAAAGAGCTATTAGGATCGAAACCGAAGTTCTCTTTTAGGAACATGGAAAATTTAAAACAGAAATTATGCTACAAGGATTTTAGAGAAAAAGAAGGAAAGGGTAATCATTTAAAGAAAAACTTAATGCAGAAATGTTATAATTGTACATGTTGTGTTGACATATTTGATACTTCAAATATATTTGAACATCCTATAACAAAGAAAAAATTTGAATTTGACTGCTCAGCTAATTGTAATACCTGTCAAATAGTCTACCTTGCGACTTGTGTTAAATGCACAAGTTTCTATGTAGGTAAGACTATTAGAAAGCTGAAAGAGCGCATAATAGAACACAAATCTGAAATTAGAAGGGAGATTATGACAAATGCATTAAGAAAGCATATTAAGGAAAATGAAGGCCATGCTTTTAAGTTTAGAGTGATTTGTGAAGTTAATCTTGGTTTGAGAGGGGGTGATATTAATAATGCACTAGAGCTCAAAGAACTTGAATGGATTATTAGACTAGATGCAGAACAAGAACCTGGATTGAATGTAGTGGTTAGTTTGAAACCAGTTCTTGTTAAAAGACAAAGAGAAAATATTTAGATTCTATATTAATATACCAATACTTATTAAGCATGGTCTTTTATTTTCTATGTTTTATGTCTTTTGTGCTTTTAATATGTTCTATGTGTTTTATTGTATCTTTCATATTTATATGTATGAATTTTTTTATATATTTTTATATATATGTTATATGCTTATACATATTCTTATACACACACACACACATATATATATATATATATATATATATATATATATATATATATATATATATATGTATTTTCTTGATACGTATCTTATGGTTGTATATGTGTTTTTTTAGATATTCATAATAATTTCAGATATTTAAAAGTAATTTAGATTTCTGTGTATTGTCATTTTGATGTATTTTAAATATGTAATTGTTTGTTGATTCTGTTAGGCTGGCTGAATCATGTGGTTTAATCATGTTCCTATTTAAATGGTTTTTTAGATTCATTCAATTTTATGTACTGATGAAGGGTGGTTAACCCAAAAGCTTTGCTTCTTATTACATTTTTTTTGGCGTATAAAAGTGTACTGGATTACAAAGGATTATAACCAGAGGTTATCATATCCCCTTCGATCTTTGTCACGTCCCTTCAAAAAATCTTCCCGCCATTCCACCCAGTCAAAGGGAAGAAGCAGCACTAGAGAGAGAAAAGCTGCTAAGAAAGAGAGTCATCCAAATAGTCCCTCCAGACCAGATAGGATCCGGATTCTACTCAAGACTATTTTTGGTGCCAAAGAAAACCGGGGACTGGAGACCAATTTTGGATCTCAGTGTAATGAACAAGCTTGTGAGAGTACAAAAATTCCAGATGGTCACAATACAGTCTATTGGCCCGCTTTTGGAAAAAGATGATTGGATGTGCTCTATAGATCTTCAAGATGCTTACTACCACATAAAGTTGGACAGGACATCAAGAAGATTTCTGCGCTTCCGTGCTGGAGTCGGTCACTACCAGTTCAGAGTACTGCCCTTTGGACTCTCTACAGCCCCCATAGTGTTCACAGGTGTTTCCATACATAGACGACTGGCTCATTTCCGCCCCCACCAGACATCTACTGGAAAAAGACCTGGCATACTCTCTCCTTGCTGCTCAAAGGCTAGGCATAACCATAAACTGGCAAAAATCCAATCTCACCCCATCTCAGTCGACAGAATTCATAGGGGTTATCTTGGACACAAAACCTGCAGAGCTGCTATTCCAGAGCACAGAATTCTAAGGATAAAGCAACAACTAATTCCAATCCTTTCAAAGGAAAAATCCACGGCTCACTTGGTTCTGCAGCTCTTGGGTTCCATGCAGCTTCCATCACCATTGTTCCCTTGGCCAGGTTTCACATGAGGCTTCTACAATGGCTACTACTCACCCAATGGTATCCTTTTCAGCATCCTTTTTCAGCCATGATTTGAGTAACCCACAGGTGCAAACAGGATTTAAATTGGTGGATGACACAATCTCTCACAATGGTCTTGCCCCTTCTCCCCCCAGCAACCCAAGGCCACAGTGACCACAGATGCCCCCCTGATGGGGTGGGGGGGCTATGTCAGGGACAGACAGTCCAGGGTACTTGGTCCGAACTGGAGGTCCATTTGCATATAAATGTTCTAGAGCTGAGGGCAGTGCTTCTGGCGTTGCAAGCATTCCATCCCCTGCTGCCGTCTGGGACAATTGTGATTCAATCAGATAACATGGCGGTGGTCTGATACATCAACAAACAAGGTGGAACCAAATCATACCCCCTTTGTTGAGAGGCCATGAAGATATAGCAATGGGTGATGGCTACCAACCGTTTTCTACTAGCAATGCACATTCCCGGGAGTTCCAACCTGATAGCAGACAGACTCAGCAGGTGCATTCTTCAACCTCACGAGTGGTCCCTGAATTCCTTGATAGCGGCGGAGACCTTCCACTGCTGGGGCCATCCTTGCTGTGACCTCTTTGCATCCCCAACCAACTACAAATGCAGCAACTACTTCACCCTGATTCCCCGTTCAGGACAGTCACCCAGGGACGCTCTAGTCCACGATTTGCCCTCGGGTCTTCTTTACGCATTACCACCCTTTCCCCTCATTCCCCAGTTTCTGATTAAAGACCGTCAGTTGAAGAGCAAGGTGATACTCATAACACCATATTGGCCTCGACAGATTTGGTTCCCCTTCCTTTGGCTTTGCCTACTAGATCGACCATGGATTCCCCATCCAACCCCGGAACTGATCTCACATCCACAGAACCTGATTCATCCCAACTTGAACAGCCTGATGCTCATGGCTTAGCTATTCCAATACCCTTGATCGCCAGGCAGAATGATCTTTCTTTACCAGTACGTGATATTCTCATTGCTTCTCATAAGTCTTCCACTAGAATTACTTATCTGAGCAAGTAGAAAAGATTTACCTGTTGTCTGAAAGATAAACAAGTCGACCCGTTTTCAGTACTGGTGTTGATAATACTAGACTATCTGGCCGACCTGTTTCAATCGTGTCTGTTGGCTTCTACCATTAGAGTTCATTTGGCTGCAATTTCTAATTTTCATGAGGATGTCCACAATTCCTCTCTTATGTCCCATAAATTGTGCAAGACCTTCATAAAAGGTGTGAATCATCTGAAGCCACCTTTTAGAGAACCTATTCAACCATGGGATTTATCTTTAGTTCTACAAGCTCTGACAATGTCACAACCAGCCTCTTCTTGAGACCTCAAGTATTTGTCATGGAAAACCTTGTTTTTGGTCTACATTACTTCTGCCAGACGTATTTCTGAGCTTCAAGCTTTATGTATCAAGAGTGCATACTTGATTTTTTATAGAGATAGAGTAACTCTGAGAACTAAGCCTTAATTTCTGCCTAAAGTGATCTCTGAAATATCCATTAATCAAGCCATTGAATTGCCAGTTTTCTTTCCTAATCATTCAAACAAAGGAGAGTATTGCCTACATACCGTAGATATACACAGGCAAATCCGTTTTTACTTAAACAGGACTAAACCCTTTTGTAAATCTGACCAGTTATTTTTGGCCTTTTCTGGACCTAGATTAGGATCTGCTGTTGCTAAGGTCACATTAGCTAGATGGTTGAAGGACTGTCTGACCTTTATTTATGTTGTTGAGTCTTTCGGCTTTTCCTGATTAGGGGTCGCCACAGCGGAACTCCGGTCCGCTAATGATTGGCAGAAGATTTTTACATGCCGAGTTGCCAGCCCTGACGCCCATTCATGCATGTCTCCACACAGAAGACGGTCTAGCTGAAAATCGAACAGGACGTCTTACTGTGAGGCGACAACGCTACTGCAGCACCACCATCGCAATAACACAATGTAATATCTCATTGCCTACTATCATGAAAGCTCATTCAACAAGGTCAGTGGTAACTTCTGCTGCCTTCCATGCCAGAGCTTCTTTACATGACATCTGTGCAGCTGCAACTTGCGCTACGCCTCATACCTTCATTAATCATTACAAATTGGATTTGGCCTCCAGGGGAAGAGCATCTTTCGGTTCTATGGTGCTCAGGAATGTCCTTCCATGAGAACCTCCCAGGAATAGAGGTAGCTGGGGACTCTGTCCCTTGCGTAAGGAATGAAAGAGGATTTACAATATCAGATAAAGACGCTATGTCTTACCATAACGTTCCATCTGTATCGTTCAGTCATTACGACCCTCCCTCCTTCCCCCTCCTGTGGTTTCTAGTGGATCTCACCATCCGGTTCTCTTAGGTTATTTGACCAGAGGTAGCCTCTACCTTCTTTGACTTGCAAACTCAATCTGAGGTAACAGGGAGAGGGGGATTGTGGGTAAGAGTTTAACTCAAGAGTTTGAAGCTGTTCCGAGCTTGGAAAATGGCCGTCTCTGTTCCGAGCTCGGAACCGATACCCCATGCATAATGACTGAACGAGGATCAACAATACAGATGGAACGTTATGGTAAGACATGACTTCTTTTTTGTTTAGGTAAATGCAAAATGAAAGAAAGGCAAAAATTAAAATTCATTAATTTCATTGATTTATTTTATTGACAGCTAGTGAGAAACTGAGGTTTATATGCTGTTCACAATTTTTTTTAACTCTGGATTTCTAATTTGATTATGGAAGTCCTTAAGCAAGACAGTTTACAGTCTGTTTCTTTGTTTCGAATTTAGGATGCTGATAATTAAAAATATTTGCTCACATAAATGAACAAAAAAAAAAAAGATGCAACTTTGGTAGATAGGCAGTAACCTGGGAATCTATTATCAGCTGGTATGCAGAAGTCTCAGAATATTTCAGGGCTCCTGTTTATTTCTGTATTTTTAGAAGCTCATTCTCCAAACCAGGGTGCTCCTGTCACAAACTACAGCCAGCAGTTGCTTTGGAAGAGATCACAAGATTTCCATGAGATGGATTTACAACGCAATGAAACAAAGTACTGTAACTAAGAAGCTTAGAAACCTTTACATTTCTTCTGTAACAAATCAGAAGATGAATTGTTGCTTGGCCTGCATGTTCTTTTTGTTTCACCAGCATTCAATGAAATTGAAAAAATTATGTTCTTTATATCACTGTTGCAGTAATTTTAATTATTGAGACGTGGCCATTCCCAAGCATCTGGCTCAACTACCAGAACTCGGAACCTTTCCCCCTCAGCTTGGTTGACACCCTTGCCTATGATGTCTGGATGCTGTTGATATAAAGCCATAATCCACCTGCACCATTTTAGAACTTTCTTATTAAAGTGCAGTGCATTTCCTTGATCTGTAGCACTGAGTAACTTGACTAGATTTCTGTCATGGCTTGGTCTGCTTCTGATATCAGATAAGTACCCGGTTGGGGAATTTCTTTTTATTTTTTGGCTGCTACTGTTTGTAGTGTTACTCTGGCATATCTAAAGAGATTTTAAGCCTTTACCCAGGCTTTTGTGGCATCCACTGGATTGTCTTCCTCCCCTGACAACCTTATAAAAGAGAAACAAAGTAAAGGCAGGCAGGGGCATGGAAACTGAGACAGGCCTGTTATGTCCCAGCTCAATGTGAGCAGTACTATTCTGATGATTCACTTTTGGCAGTCCCTAGACAGAATGACTATTCATCCACAGGCCTCTGATGTTGCCTCTTTGGATCACTGATAGCTATGGCATGTCTAAGAAGTATGAAGTTAGGAAATGGACTAATGTAGAAGCCTAGATCTAGGCATGTGTTACAGAAGTCCAGTTTATGATTTCTGAGGAGGATAATGTGACCAGAACTATTAATGTGAAAGATGTCACATAGCATGGCTAGGAATTGTGATAATTCCTGTGTGGTGACTAAGGCCTCCATGGTGGCTGTAACACATAAGAAGGCCCAAAAATGAAACACCTTTCAATACCTCCTGCCTCCTAACCAGCATTTGGATATCAGAAATGGGGTGGGTCTTCGTCCCCTCCCCCTTTCTCCCCATACTTTCTCAGAGCTGTGGTTCATTTTGGCCCAAAGCCTTGTGAAACCAATCAAAGCCTAGAGCCAGGTTCTGAACATCAGTGTCTGGAGAGCCCTCCACAAAAAGATAGAGAGCATTCTCCTGCAACAGAAGATTGATTTGCCACCCCATCCATCAGAGCTATTAATTGTCAGACGTATTTGATTAATTTTCAGGTGATCATCCTTGACTATACATTTGCCACCCTGGCCATCAGGGCTCCTAATTGCTAAATATATTTAATTAATTTCCAGGTGGACATCCTTGGAGATCTAGGAGAGGAAACTGTGGGGAGGTGTATTATGCTGACCTGCGGACAAATCTATGGAAATTAAGCAGTCAGTTTGGGTAAGCACTCTAATTAAGAGTAGCAATAATGCTGTTGATGCAGTGTCCAGAGCACCTGCCACAGGGTCTGAAATTCAGAAATATGCCTGACTGAGGCTTCACCTTCTGTCACAGGATGTTAAATCTATATTGTATATTATATTATGTTCGATAATATCTCTGTAGACAAGGAGATGCTCTTTGGTACCCAAAATGGTGAATTCTTTAAGAAAATGGGAGACAGAAAAAAGATTTTATCAGGATGGAATACAACACTTAACCCATTGTCACTGCCATATGTCAGATGCAACCCATCTAAGCTAGGGCCCTTCCATTGCAGACAGAAAACAGTAGGTCATTGAAGGGTCAAAATGGCAAATTTAAAAAGAAACAGAGTAAATGCCAAGAATAAGTTGGGGAACCAAAAGTCTTCCACCACCAGGGTGCAACCATGATTACATGGAGCCTCTCTCTCCCAAACCCAGACTTGCATCAAAAGCCCCCAACTAGGATTGCTATGAGGTTTTCTCATTATCTGCAAGACTGGAACTGCATAGATAAAGGCAAATGGATCATTGCAGCAGGATGCAAACTACAGTGGGAAAGTCTCCTGTATGTCAGGCATTCCTCCTTTTACCAAAACACCAGCAGCACTTTGTGTACCTCATTATAAATTATCACTGTTTCAAGCAAGGAAAAGAGCAGTCTCAGCTTTAGGAATCAAATCTTCTCCAGACATTTCCTCATTCCCAGAAAAGAGGGAACTTTTTCAGAGACCTATTTCAGACCTCTCAGAATTAAACACCTCCCTAAATGTTCTAAAATTCAAGATGCTGACCCTATAGGACATGTTGCCTACCTGTCTTTTTAGGTCCTGATGGTCAGCATGGGTCTAAAAGCTCCTGCCTTCATATCCCAGTCCACAGGGACCACAGATATTCTTTTTGTTTCACTGTTGCAGTCATCACCTGTGGGTTATCCCTGCTGTGGTAGCCCTCAGCAGGCCCGAATATCAGAGTCATTGTTTTTTTGTGTTGGCTGCAGTCGCCTGTAGTCCGACGTCAGGTAGTCAGTGCTATAAAGCAAGGCAGCTGACGTCATTACATCAGTCTTTCTTGACGTGGACCCTGTAGCAGTAGTAGTTTGCATGAGTGCCAGTCGGTCACTACCAGAAGTTGAATTTCAGCTGAAAACGTCTAAAGCTAAGTACCCCATTGGGGATACTTTTGTCTTGCACTAACCAATGTCTAAAAAAGTTAATTGCCTCACCTGTGGAAAGCAGATCCCACACCGAGACTTCCATTCTTACTGCGACACTTGTTTAGGCCCAGACCACAATGTCCCCTGTTGCCGGTTTTGTGCCCTCTTTAATGCAAGAACCATTCACTGTAGAGCTCTTTTTGTAGACAGTTGTTTTCGTGTTCCATCTTTGCATTCCGATATGGCATCCATCAGCCAACAATCTGTGGACATTCCAAAAAAAACATAGAGATAAAGATAGAGACAGACTACACAAGGCTAAGCTTTCCGACACTACCGCTAAGCAGGTCGTCAGTTCTCCGGAATTCAGCGAGGCATTTTCGCAGCCCCTGATGCCCGATTCGATATCTACGCAGGTCTCTACTGCAACCCTTTCGCAGTTCGGTATGCCGCAGAAATCTTCTTCTTCCGAACCTTTGGTTGTCTCTTCCTCGGTTGGGTCCTGAGCAGCTACACAGGCACTGGCTTCCGAGGCCTTTAGCAGTACCAAATCTAGACAAAAAATGACGTCTTCTCTTCCGACTACCGTTTCTCTCAGACCGACAGATTCTCTGAGGCCTAGAAGCCAGGCCACTCCTAGGAAATCTGCTTCTAGTAATCATCTTGCTACTGCTCCACCATCCCAAGCAGAAATTCTGAAAATGGCAGAGGATCTCATCTACTTTATCCAGGGCAGTCAGGCCACAACTTCTAAAAGGAAAAGGCACACTTCTCCAGAAATTATGACAGAACAGGATTTTGAGGACTTTGACTATTCAGTTTTTGAAGAGGAATACCATCCCTTAACTGCTTATGAGTATTCAGATGCAGAGGAATCCATCCCTTCTGCCTCCCCTCCAGAGGACCTTTCCTTTGAGGAAACCCTTCACTCCCTCAGGGAATCCCAGGACTTCCCACAGTCTAAGAAAAGACAGAGTTTCTGGACCTGCCTCAGCACAGACCCCTGGCTATCCCCCTATTTTAGAAGTGGTGGTTGATGTTTCCATGAATCCAGCTTAGCCCCTGACGCCCTTCCTTCTGCTCCTAGTAAACCTGATAGGTACTACAGAGTACCGGATTCTCACAAATACCCGTACAGAAATCCTGCTGCAGACCCAGAGGTCATTACACAGGGACCTAAAGGAGCTAAGACTAGTTCTGCCAGAAGTCCTCTTCCTTCTGACAAGGAGTCCAGAGTTCTGGACAGATGGGGTAAAAAAGTATACACCTCTGCAACCGTAGCTATCAGAGCACTCAGTTGTCAGTTCCATATGTTAAAATATCAACAACACACTTTGGAACTATTAAAACAGAAAATTGCTACTTTTTCTGACTGTGCCAATTCAAAAAAGTTAGCAGATTTACTGCACTCTGCTTGTCAAGTGGCCAAATACATTACAATGTGGATAAGCGCCCTAGAAACCTCTAGCAGGGCAGCAGTGACAGGATCTGTTATTAGGAGACCTGCATAGCTGAAGGAACAACCTCTCCCTCATCATGACAAGTCTAAACTTATTGATGCACCCCTAGATAAGGAGCACTTGTTTGTGGAAAAAGCAGAAGAGGTGCTTAAAAAGATGGAAGACGCAGCAAAATATATGCAAACTGTAAAAGATTTATTTCAGGTACAACCCCCACAGGTTCAGCAGGAACTTTTACTCTAAGCACTGGGCCTTCCCTGCACCTAGCAGACAAGGCCAAGGTAAGCCCTGCAGGGACAGACCATCCAGGCCCCTATCCCAGGGCCAGCAGAGAAGCAAACAATGGACCACTTCTGTCTCTAAGGCAAGGAGTTCCAAGCCAACCTTCTATGGCAAACACTCACAATGACTCCCCCTCCTCCCTTCACTCATCAAAAGCTAGGAGGAAGGATCTCCCTCTTCAAAGACAATTGGCTTTCTGTAACAAAGGACCAATGGGTCTTAAAGATCATTTTTCAGGGATACAAATTCTCTTTTAGCAAACTCCCAATTCCAAGAGGGTACCCAGACTTACCTCCAAATCAGTGGACAGACGGATTGAAACAGGTACAAACTCTCATATTCCAGGGGGCAGTAGAACCTGTACCCTCAGATCAAACAGGCAAAGGATTTTATTCCAGACTATTTCTTGTTCCCAGAAAAGTGGGCACTTGGTACACCATTCTGGATATCTCCTTTCTGAACACCTCCTGGTGGTCCCCACATTCAAAATGCTAACCTTGCAGCAGCTGCTGCCTATGCTAACAAAAAATGTGAGGCTAGTGACCCGTGACCTAAAGATGCCTACCTCCACATCCCCACCAGGGAATCGTGCAGGAAATTCCTGTGCTTCAGAGCAGACTCAACACTTTCAGTTCTCTGTGCAGCCCTTTGGCTTATCTACTGCACCCAGAGTATTCACCAAATGATTGGCCCTGGCCATAGCATTCTGCAGAGAAAGAAATATACAGATTTACCCTTACCTGGACAACTGCCTCATTCAGAGTGCAAAGAAAAGCTGCTCCAAGACCTTCTCTTTGTCAAATCATTCCTAACTTCCTAGGGTTCACCATCAATGAGAAGAAATCAAAGCAAACCCAGCAGGAAGATCATTTTCTTGGGAGCTCTGCTAGACACAGCATCCCAAATGGCCTTTCTATCCCCAGAAAAGCAGAGGTTTCTGCCTCTCTACTTTACCCAGCTGACTTCCAGAATCTTGCAAGCCCTGGGATAGATGGCATCTTGCATCCTTCTCATTCCTCTGGCCAGGCTTCACATGAGAAAACTTCAGTGGTATCTAAAGAACCTTTGGTGCCAGCACTCTCAGTCCGTAGAGACCTCTCTCCCTCTGATCCCATGTATAAGGGCTGAGTTTCTCTGGTGGGCAGAGACCTGTATCAGGAACAAGGGACTTCCCTTCATCCTCCACCCTACAGGCCAGACCATCACCACCAATACCTCAGACCTTGCTTGGGGTGCTCACCTAGCAGGCAGGTGCACCCCAGGTCTTTGGGATGCCAAGCAACTTCACTTGCACATTAATCAGAAAGAAATGATGGCAGTACAAAAGGCTCTGACATCTTTCAAACCCCATCTCAGGCCAGGGATGGTTCTTCATAGGTTCATAGGTAGTTACTAGGCTATTGACCCTGGGGCCTATACAAGCCCAGCCAAAAAGGTACCCTGGTTTTGCTACTCAAGAAAATTATTTCCCTGTGCCACTGTCGAGCAGAGCCACAGAGGTGATCCCCTGGGTGAATTTCCTATTTCCCATCCAATCACCAATATTTTTCTTGAAGAGTGCTAATGAGGAGCTTTGTTTGATATAGATAGGTAGTTTATTCCAGAGTATGGGAAGTCTCTGGGACAGAAATTTATCCCTCCGGCATGTTCTGTTTATTGTGGTGACAAGGTTTAGGTCCCTAGAGCGTGTAGCTCGGAGGGATTGGGATTTCTTTAAGAGGAGCATGTCCAACAGCTCTGGGTTTGACATAGCTTTGTATGTTCGGCAGGGATCACCTCTGAGTAGGCGATATGCGACGGAGTAAAACTGGAGTTTTTTGAGATGGTCTGCGTAGGGCAACTGTTTGAGGCCAGTAATCCTCTTGGTGAGGTATTTCTGCAGCCTTTCCAGTTGTTGTAGATGTCTTGTGAGGTACATACCAAAAGGGGCATTGTACTATATAATGGGTCTAATGAGTGATGAGTAGAGGGGAACAATGACCTCTTTTTTTCTGGATGAGAAACCTTTTGTGATGAGGTGTGCCACATAGAAGGATTTCCTGACTATTGTGGCGATGTGATTATCAAAGGAGAGACTACTGTCCACCTGTGTCCCAAGGTTTCTTATCACACTTTTGGTGTTAAGTATACTACCGCCTA
Source organism: Protopterus annectens (assembly GCF_019279795.1). Lineage (NCBI taxonomy): Eukaryota > Metazoa > Chordata > Ceratodontiformes > Protopteridae > Protopterus > Protopterus annectens. The sequence continues at coordinate 1,251,833,899 of NC_056732.1, read as the reverse complement.
TGTTGCAGTTCATGGGTACAGAGTTTTTACCAAAGGGGATGACAATGCACTTTTTGGCATTGAGCTTGAGGCCATGGCTTTGACACCAGGCATCTGTCTCAGTGAGGCCCTTTTGTAGGATGCCCACATTGTTAGGAGTTTCCATTATGGCTTCTAGTTTGCAGTCATCTGTGAACTTTGTTAGCCAAAGACCTTCTGTGTTAGCCTGTACTTCAGAGAAGTAGATACCAAACAGGAGAGGACCCAGGACTGAACCCTGTGGTACTCCACTTGTCACTGGTCTGAAGTCGGATTTGGAGTCTGCTACTTTCACAGTGTGGGTTCTGTCAGTGAGCCAGTTGGCAACCCATCTTGTGACATAGGGATTTATACCTAGTTTAGTGAGTTTATCTATAATTCCAGAGTGGGAGATGGTGTTGAAAGCCTTGGCAAGATCTAGATAGGCTGTGTGAACCACCTTACCCTTGTTTATGGCTTTGGTGACTGCTTCAAAGAAGTCTATCAGGTTTAGGAGACATCATCTCTTTTACAAACCCAAACTGGGTGGGGTCCAGAGTTTGGAGATTACCAATGTCTTTGTTTATAATTTCCATGATGATATTTTCCATGGCCTTGCAGACCAGGCTTGTCAGGCTAATGGGACGGTAGTTCATGTGGTCCTTGGTGGCTCCCCCTTGTGGAATGGGATAACTGTCGCTGTGCATCATTCAGCAGGCACAAAGCCTGAGGTGAGGCTATGATTGAACATGGTACTTAGGTGGGGTGCCAGTTCATTCTGTAGTTTATGTAGAATGAAGCCTGGGATGTTGTCTGGTCCCATGGATGCTGTGTTCTTGGTTTTGGAGAGTGTGGTTTTTACCTGTGCAGCCATTATTACAGGAACTTTGCATTCTTCCAGTATAGAGATGGGCTCTTCAGGGGGTGAGAGGGGGGTAAAGTTAGCACTGAACCTATCTGCCAGGATGTTGGCAATATCAGTTGGGTCTGTATATTTAGTAAACTGCAACAAGTAAAAAACCTTAGAAACACCAGTTTGAAACACACCCTCCAAAGAAAGAATGTCCAGTGAAATTGGATGTTGAATTAATTAAAGCTGTTTGATGATAAGCAATGTAGTGGCTAAAAGAGAAAGAAGAAGAGGCAGGCAGCAGGTTGAAGGGTTCTTCTTTTATTCCACAGCACCACACAAACAAAATATACACAAAACACAACACAGCTCACTTCACACCCGCTCAGCTTTTTTTCAAGTGTACTGGTTGTTTGTGAAACTCCATTTTTAAAATGATTATCTTTACTACCTACATTTTTTTTTATCAAAGTTTTTTTTAAATTCACATCAAATTCACACTTGGACATTCTTTGGAGAGTGTGGTGTCTTTCAACTGGTGTTTTCTGTATATTTAGTGCCATTGTGCTGTAACTCAGAGCAGATCTTATAAAAACAGACAACACCACAGTAATGTGGTATATCAACAAACAAGGGAACCCAATCCTACCCCCTGTGCAGGATAGCTATGAGCCTCTGCATTACAGCCACCTCCATGGGTCTACACCAAATTGCTCAATACCTACCAGGGGTCAACAACACTCTGGCAGACCAACTAAGCAGAAACTTAATGGTTGCCCACGAATGGCAGCTCAACAGGGAAATCTTTCTGCAAATCACTCAGGAGTAGGTGACTCTGGAAGTGGATCTCTTTGCCTCACACCTCAACCACCAGCTGCAAAATTTCTGTACCAGGGAGTATCACCTCCTAGAGTGGAAGGTGGATGCCTTGACCTTCCCCTGGAACTCCTTTGTGTACGCTTTCCCTCCTCTGCCCCTTATTTCCAAGATACTGATCAAAATAAGGGAGGAGAGACCAAAGGCCATCCTCATTGCTCCAGATTGGCCCAGACAGCATTGGTACCCCTTACTGCGCAGCTTGACCTTACAGCCCCCCAAGCAGCTTCCCCTGATCTCAGATCTCTTTACCCAGGGGAGGGGGAAGATACTGCACCCAGACTTACAAACTCAATCTCTCAGCATAGCTTATACCTTAAAAGCTAACAAGGAGTCCCTGTTAAGAAAACAGGTCCTAGACATCATCACAGAGGCTAGAAGGCCCAGCACCAGAAAATCATATGCAGGAAAATGGAAAGGATTCTGCTCCTGAAGCCAGTCCAAAGGGGCCAGTACCTCCCATCCTTCCATCCTTCTTATCTTGGATTTTCTAGCCGAGTTGCTCGATAGTGGCCTCTTTTTCTCCTCTATTAAAATCCATGCCTCAGCCATTTCTGTCCATTTCAATTCAGACCCACCCCTCTTCTCTCATCCTTTGATTAAGCAATTCCTCAGAGGGGCTTCTAATACCAGACCTCGCAGAAGGCCTCCCATGCCACCCTGAGACCTGTATTATGTTCTAGAAAAACTAACCTTACCTCCTTTCGAACCTGCTGCTTCTACAGAATTGAAATACCTCTCCTGGAAGACTGCCTTCCTACTTGCTATCACCTCAGCCAGAAGGGTATCCGAGCTTCAGGCTCTCATGGCTGTTGAGCCCTTCATCATTTTCCATGCAGATAGGGTCTACCTGAGGTCTAACCCCTCCTTTATGCCCAAGGTGGTATCTGATCTGACCCTCAACCAGGCCATACACCTATCCACCTTCTTTCTCAACCCTCAAAACAAGGGGGAAAGAATTATACACTCGCTAAATGTGCACAGACAACTCAGATATTATCTGGTCCATACTAAACCTTTCAGAAAGCCAGACTATTTGTCAGCTTTGCCCCTGGGGCAGATGGGAAGCCCATTTCCAAACAAACCATTTCCAAATGGATATCACAATGTATCTATTTTTACTACAGACTACACGGGAAACCCCTCCAAGTCTATCCATACCCATTCCATTAGAGCAGCCTCCACTTCCACAGCCTTCCTCAGAGGAGTCCCCACCAGGGACATCTTGGAAGCTGCCACCTGGACCTCTGTCCATACCTTTAAAAGCATTATCACCTACCTCTTTTTTCTAAGTCTATGGCAGGGTTTGCCACTGCAGTTCTACAGGGCCCGCTGACCCATGCCTAGGACTCTAACCTTTCCCTTCACCCCTCTCCTCAGCATTGGAAATCCTCCCACAGATGATGACTGCAACAGTGAAACATGAAGAACATAATACAGTTGTGTACACAAACCATAAATGTAGATGTTCGAGTGTATTCACTGTTGCAGTCCTGGTTCCCCTCCCTCCATCCCCCATATAACATCTTCCCCTAGGGGGATATAAGCTTCCCATGGTGGCTTTTGGCCACCAGGACCACTTTTCCTTATTTCCTTGTGCTTCTGATGGGTTAGGGCAAGAAAAAACAATGTAATGATGTCGACTGCCTTGCTTTATACACTGACGACCTGATGTCAGACTACAGGCAACTGCATCCAATACAAAAAAACATTGACTGTGGTATTCGGGCTGGCCGAGGGCTACTACCACAGCAGGGATAACCCACAGGTGATGACTGCAACAGTGAATACAATCGAACATCTACATTTATGGTAAGTGTACACAACTGTACTTTTTCTCATATTCAAGGCAAGGGGCTCAGATTATTTATTTACATCATAGCCCTTTGGTTTGGCCACTGATCCCAGAGCATTCAGTATGTGCCTGCCTCCAGTGATTTATTTATTTATTTTATTTATTTTACATTTGTTAACCAGGCTAGTCTAGCTGGATGTATTTCCATTTTCAGTAGAGGCCCAAGGAGAAAAGCTCCAAAATTAGCACTCCACTTCCACAGCCTTCCTCAGAGGAGTCCCCACCAGGGACATCTTGGAAGCTGCCACCTGGACCTCTGTCCATACCTTTAAAAGCATTACCACCTACTTCTTTTTTCTAAGTCTATGGCAGGGTTTGCCACTGCAGTTCTACAGGGCCCGCTGACCCATGCCTAGGACTCTAACCTTTCCTTTCACCCGTCTCCTCAGCATTGGAAATCCTCCCACAGGTGATGACTGCAACAGTGAAACATGAAGAACATAATACAGTTGTGTACACTTACCATAAATGTAGATGTTCGAGTGTATTCACTGTTGCAGTCCTGGTTTCCCTCCCTCCATCCCTCATATAGCATCTTTCCCTAGGGGGATATAAGCTTCTCATGGTGGCTTTTGGCCACCAGGACCACTTTTCCTTATTTACTTGTGCTTCTGATGGGTTAGGGCAAGAAAAAAATGATGTAATGATGTTGACTGCCTTGCTTTATACACTGACGACCTGATGTCAGACTACAGGCAACTGCAGCCAATACAAAAAAACATTGACTGTGGTATTCGGGCTGGCCGAGGGCTACCACGGCAGGGATAACCCACAGGTGATGACTGCAACAGTGAATACAATCGAACATCTACATTTATGGTAAGTGTACACAACTGTACTTTTTCTCATATTCAAGGCAAGGGGCTCAGATTATTTATTTACATCATTGCCCTTTGGTTTGGCCACTGATCCCAGAGCATTCAGTATGTGCCTGCCTCCAGTGATTTATTTATTTATTTATTTTTTTACATTTGTTAACCGGGCTAGTCTAGCTGGATGTATTTCCATTTTCAGTAGAGGCCCGAGGAGAAAAGCTCCGAAATTAGCACACAGAATATACAAACAATATATATATATATATATATATATATATACATATATACACAGTGTAAAAAGATAAAAGATATGAACGTAATAATAAAGAAAAGTATTACACTAAACAGTGTCAAACAGTATAAGACAAATCAATATACAGTATAATACATAGGTAAATAACAGTACAATAGGTAGTTTCAGGAATACTATTTACAGCACAGTCCTTACAGGGATATGCAGCAGAGATTTGGAAGAGAGGTGAGAAGTAAAGAATCAAAGGATTAATCAGGGTTACTGCAGGGGCATAACCAATGTATCTTCAGGTGGTTTTTGAGGTTTTGTTTAATAGAGGCCGAGTGGTAATTAAGGTTAGTTCTATAGATAAAAGGTTCCAGTTTTTACCAACAGTGTTAGAGAACAAGGAATTCCCTGCTTTGTTGTTGGACTTTGTTATGGTGGCTAGAAGTTTGCTAGAGGAGTGTAGTGAATTTAGGTTTTTGTAGGGGATGATGAGGTTAGAGAGTATAGGAGTGATGTTAGGTTGGTAAAATAGCTTGTAGGCAATGGTGAGTTGAGTAAATAACAGAAGATTTTGTAGTTCTAGCCAGCCTAGTTGCAGCAGATTTAGACAGTGGTGGCTTGTAAAGGGATTACCAGTAGCAAATCGGGCAATACTATTGTAGGAATTAGTTTGATAAGGTTATTTTTTTAGGTTAGTGTAAATGGGTGAGGCATAAAGAAGAGTTAAAATTAAGTGAGCGTGAGCAATTTTGGTTCTGGCTGATGGTGTTAAGAAAGGTTTAATTCTGTATAAGGAGCCAAGTTTTTGTTTACAGATTTTATAGTGTTGTTTATATGGCTGTCAAAGTTAAGGTTATTTGTTGTTGTTGTTGTGTCTTTCGGCTTTTCCCGGTTAGGGGTCGCCACAGCAGAACTCTGGTCTGCTAATGATTGGCAGTAGATTTTTACGTGCCGAGTTGCCAGCCCTGATGCACAACCTTCAACAAAGGTACACCTATTCACGCAAATCTCCACACAGAAGACTGCCTAGCTGAGAATTGAACAGGACAATGTCTTACTGTGAGGCGACAATGCTACCGCAGCACCACCAGTCTGGGGACGTGAAGGTACCGTTGTTGGAACTGATTGAGAAGTCTACCGGGGAGGACTTACTGGTAGGTACAAAGAGTAGGAGCTTAGTTTTTTTGGCATTTAGAAGGAGGCAGCACTTTAAGAACCAAGTCTCAATTATGTTGAATACCTTCTGAGTTGAAGAATGTAGTTCTGAGGGGGAGTTAGCTGAACATATGATTGTCAAATCGTCTGCTATTGTATACAGGTGGCTTGAGAAATTGCTACATGCAGGTCATTAATGAATAGTGAGAAAAGGAGAAGTCCTAGAATAGAGCCCTGAGCGACTCCAAGGGTGACTGGCAGGAGGGATGATAGGTTGTGATCCCAGAGAACTGCCTGTTGCCTATTGCTGAGGTAGGACTTGAACCATTGGATAGCCAAAGTATCAAGGGAAAGGGAATCTAGAATGTTAATAAGAAGGGTGTGGTTAACCATGTCAAAAGCTTTTGAGAGATCGATAGAGTGCAGATGAGAGGATATTATTGTTGCAATTTCTATTGATGGAATCTGTGAAGGATAAGAGGGCGGTAGTGGTACTATGAAATGGCCTAAAGCCATGTTGGCAGTTAGCCAGAATGTCATGTTGAGTTAAGTAGTCTAATAGCTGATGGTGAATACATTTCTCCATAATTTTTGCTAGGGGAGATAACAGGGCTATAGGCTGATAGTTAGAATAATCTTTGGAGATACCACCTTTGTGTAGGGGTATAATATGGGAGATTTTCCAGATTTCTGGGATGGACCCCTCTTTAATGGTTCTATTAATAAGGATGGATATTGGGTATGCAATAACTTTGGCTGCTTTTTGCAGGTATTCAGATGGTAGCTGGTCAGCAGAAGGAGTGCAAGGTTTCAGTTTTTGGATGAATTTGAAGATGATAGCTGTAGAGATGGGTTGCAATTTAAATGTTGGAAGAGAGCCAGAACTGGTGGTATGAAGTTTTGAGTTATCTGGGGTTAGTTGACTGGCAAGTGACTGTATGGTCTCAGTGAAGAAAATATTGAAAGTATTAGCAATTTGGAGGGAGGTATTATGATCGGACCCTAGTGGGGTTGGAGTACGAGAGTGACCTGGGAGTAAGAGTCTATTGATTCCTGACCAGAACTTCTGTGGGTTGTTTTGGTGGATTTGCTGTAATTTACAATAGTAGTTCTTTTTGTCAGTAAGTATGGCCTTTTTTGTAGTATTTCTAAGCTGCCTAAAGTTTTGTTGGTCAGAGCGAGTTTTGGTAGCTCTCCATTTAGCCCATGATTTGTTTCTAAGCAGCATTTTTTGTCTGTTTTCCTTAGAAAGCCAGGGGGCTGGTTTGGTTTTCATTCTGATGGAACGTTAAGGAGCATGCCTATCGAGGATAGCTAAGAATTAGGAGTTTAAATATTTAGCAACCTCATCAAGTGGAAGGGATTTTAAAGGATTCCAGTCACCGGCACTTATTTTGAAATAGTCCTTGGTTAAAGTGTTTGTTGGTCCGTGATACCCTATAAGTGGGGAGGGGGGGGGTTAGAAATATCATTCTTTTGCCTTATAATGTAAGTCAACATGTGATCACTTACATCATCAGGCAGAGTTCCTGCCTTATAAGCTTGTTTATGATTATTAGTAAGAATCCAGTCTAAGGTGGTTTCTTTTTTATTTGGTTTGTTGATTCTGGTTGTAGAGGTAATTGTTTGACTAAAGCCATGAAGATTAATATGGGAAGTGGGATTTCCAGCATTGACAGTTTTCCAGTCGGTGTTGAAGTCACCTAGTATTATTGTTTCTTGTGGGTAAGTAGAGGATATACAGCTAAGGATATCCTCAATAGTATTGGTATTGTTACCAGGAGGAAGATAGGTACAGATGATATATAGTGATTTGATTTCTGTACAGTCAGGGGTATCCACATATTTCCTTACTGGATGACTGTCTAATCCAGGCAGTCTCAGGAGGAGGTGAAAAGGAGCCTTTCACAGCTCATATCACTTCTCCAAAGTTTGGGGATTTACTCTCAACTTTCAGAAGTCCAATAACACCCTCCAGCAGTATGACCTTCTTGGGCTGTCTGTTGGATATCAACCTATAAACGTTTTTTCCTCTACTAAGCAAAATAGAATACCTCCAAAAATGCTCCCCTCTGTTAGCAAGGCAGAAGTGGGCTACAGCAAGTGTGTTCCAGAGCTCTGAGTTATATGGCTTCAAACATACAGATGATGCTCCAGTGTAGCTCAGGTCTATGTAACTCCAGTGCATTCACTACAATAGCAGGTTCCCCTTCTAGCTTGCATTTCCCCTGAGCTAAAATGGGAATAAATGGACAGACTGAACCTGACAGTACCCTTCTTTTGGGGACCTTCCATCCAAATTCTTACAACAGGTACTTTAGACATATTGTGGGGAGCATTAACACAAAACCTTAAGTTCCAGCTGGGATGGAATGCTGCACCTAAAAGGAAACACATCAGTTTGAAATAAATGGTATTGATTCAGCTCATAAAAACATTGTCATGTATAGACAGTGGGTGTCTTACAAGCAGTAATGGATAACACAGCTACAATGTGATACATCAACAGGCAGAGTGGGACCAGATCCTACACCCTATGCAGGTCAGCAGTGACTGCTTGAGACATGCAGCACATCATTCAGAGTGGTGTGCTTACTATCCACACAAAATACAGTGGCAGACCAGCTAAGCAGGATAAAGACATATCTTCATGAATTTATGCTACAAACTGAGGTCTTCCTTCAACTGTTGCTTAAATGGGGTGCCTCTCAAAACACCACCTTGTTTCTCCAGACAACAGATTCTTTAAAGAAATGCTAGTAGACATCATCTCAATCTAATAGAGAGGTTTGTTTCTCTACAACTTTCTCTGATCCCTTTACTTCTATGGGTGAGTGTAAAAATGAAGCAGTACAGACTAAAACTGCTGATGATAGTGCCTTTTTGGCCACATAACACTGATCCACCCTTCAAATGTAATTTTTAATTGGGATATCAAGAGGTGTCCATGATATTGGACTCACTTTCTCAGAATGAGGGGTTCCTACATCCTGATCTGGAAACACTGCAAGTCACAGCTTGGATGATCTAGCTCTATGCTTTCCAGACATATATATCTAAGGTTAACAGGTTTTCCAAAAGGTGCCAGGCCAAAATGCAAGATCCTTAGTCGTTAGTATCCCTGTGACCATTCAGTGCAAGCTTGGCATGCACTTATATTAATATCCAGCTGTTGGTCATATCAGGCTTATTGCCAGTGGATTTGTCACTATTCTCATCTCTGAGAACATTAAGACAGTTCCTTGAAGGAGTACTTTATTTAAGATTGCATAGATAGAGAATTGCATTTGAAGTGACCTGAATTGTGTCTTGGAAAAGCATACCCATGCCCCCTTTAAGCAAGCAGATGTAACTCACATTAGGTTCCTGACTTGGACAATTGCTTTGCTGTTGCTCTCTGGTCAGCCAGGAAAGCATTGGAGCTACAAGTAGTAATATACAAGGAATCCATTCTAGCCTCTCCTAGGGATTGGGTGAGTCTGAGAGCTCATCCTTCACTGATGCCCTAAGGTGAAAGTGTGTTGTCTTGAAGCCAACTCTCTAGTTATCTGTTTTCTCTAACCAACAAAACAAAGAGGAAAAATGTTATATTCCTTTGATGTTCGCATACAGTTTAGATATTATCCATACAGTACCAAGGTCAACAGAAAATGTATCCAATTGTTTATTTCCCTTGCTCTGAGGGAAGAGAGAGAACCAATTTCTAAACAAACTGTATCTAATGGGTAGCACATTGCACACGGTTTTGCTACTCCTCTTGAGGAAAACTCCTGGAAGGCACAGTTGGCTCACAACCACAAATTAAGGGATTATGGACCCAAACCCTACTCCAAGCAGCTACTTGTGCATCTGTTGACACATTCTCGAAACATTACAGACATGACATTGACTAGAGAGCTAGAGTAAGGTTTACCACTGCCATTCTTCAGGGCACACCTCAACCCAGTATCTCTTGACAGGCCACCCTCTCATCACCCTGGAACATGGGAATTGTCCAGTTAGTTATGACTATGGCAGCAGTTATCTAATGAAGGCCATAGTGCAATTGCATAGGAATGTACCTTAATAGTAGATATTTGAGTCAATCACTATGACAATACCACATCCCTTTTCATTTTCTGCTAGTCTTCCTAGCAAAATTCCATTTGTGACCCTAATATGTCTTATATTCCATAACCATAGGCCACAGAGAATTGGCTTCAAAAGTGAATGCTACTTGTTGCAGTAACAGCATCATTACATTGTGATGTCTAGTCATGTAGTCTCAAGCATCCAACATCCAAAGGATTTTTAGCATTTTTTATCTTTCTTTCATGGTGGAAGTTCAAAACACAAACTGAACAGCCACTTTATTATATAATAGTAATGGCTTTCATCTTCACAAAAGACTTCATCAGACTGACAAAATTAAAAACAAAATCATTTAGAACCTTATCACATGACTAAAAAACAGCCAATGAAACTGTTTCATTTTTTTGGCTTTTAAAATATATTTATAATGAATAGCTCCATTCAAACCTGCCAAAAAACATGTACATTAAGCAAAATCTGCCATTTCAGCTCCTTACCCTCTCATAATATTTCTTCATTGCCCCCTCTAGTCACTAAATCAACATAATCAAGAACAAAAAAATTCATATTTTTATGCCATTCTGTGTCTGTCTGCACAGCATTACTTGAATCACCTTTTCTAAGAGCATATTGATATCCTATTTTCAATAACCTTATGGTTTTCCCCACATAAAAGATGTGCAACCAGAACATTGTACAAAATTAACAATATTTCTCGACTGGCAAATAAAAAAGCCAAGACTTGAAAAGACTTTGTCTAACGAACTTAAATATATTGGAGGACCATCCATAATAAATCTACAATAGATGCAATTATTATTTCTCTTTGTTTATAGGGATTTATCACATTTTCAGTGGAGGCCCAGGGAGAAAAACTCCACAGATAAGAAGAAATGCATTACTTGACAGAAAAAAAAAGTAGTATAATATTCACACTACAGTGAGTTACACTATATCACATTATATGGGATAATGCAGAGTACCTTTTATTAACATATTCAGACTGTTCCTGCAATTTCCTGCAACACTGTGCCTGTAAAATTTAATTTTATTGCTATTTCACTATTTAGCAAGCTTTGTTGTTTCCACTGTTTTAAGTATTTATTGGTAACTTTTCACTGTTTTAAAGCTATCTGTTCTGCCTGCTCTGGTTTTCCCGCCAAGCAGTACTTAATTAACTGATCTGTTAATTGTTAATCATTCTTTAGTGCCTACTGGCTGATTTTCTGCTGTTTTAAATGTTTTTCAGTGTCTAATGCTGTATCTCGTGTTTCCTGCTGAAACTAGGGTAGCTAGTGGCTGTAGGGCAGTTCAGATCCAGCCCTGCAGCTTCTGGAAGGTGCAGCTTCTGGAACAAAAGCTGTTTACTGAATTTCCTGTTTGCACTTAATTTTAAAATCGTTTTTTCTCAAAACTTGCATATTTTCTGTCTTTGACCTAGCACTCTTGTGTGGGGTCATTTACTGCACTGTTATAACTTGATATTACTTGTGCACCTCTGCTATCTCTGAAAAAACAAAAACAAAAAAAAAATCTTGCTTTTTTCCCACTTTTATGAGATTTAGAAAGTTCAGTTACAGGCTTGCTGTTCTTGAACTGTTTGTAAGTTTCTGTGAGGCCATTTTGCTTGGGCTAAAGGGAGTCTCTCTGTTGATCAGTGGCAGTGAAAACATTGAGCAGCTTCCCTGCCCCCATGGGAGTGGTTACTGACTTGAAACTGTAGTTTTATTGGCCGATTGGGTCAATTCCTGGCTCTTTCCAGCCCCTGCTATCAATGATTTAGTTGCCACTAGAGCAGCATTTTAACAAGGTTAAACTTTTTCTAGTTCCATAAAGTCTGTTCTTCATTTTTTACCTTAGAACTGCTCTACTAGTAATCTAAACAGTATATTCCTTAACTAAAAAGCACTTGTTCCTAAAAGCTTTTTTTTTTTTCTCCCAAAAAGCTCAGCACTTGTCTTAAAAGCATCTTCTTTTCAGGCTTAGCACGCGTCTGTATTATACAAAGTCCCTCACTACTTAACCCCCCAGGAGTACCCACTTCCTTACTAAGTCCTCTCTTATTCAGTTACACCCCTAACTTCTTAATTTCTCTAGCATGTCAAAGGGCCAGATGCTGCCCCTCCTGTCCAGTTGGTGAATCTGAATATTGAGGGCAATGTTACACATGCCTCATGTACACAGACAACTCTCTCCTCCTCCCAAAAAACACAAATACTTGTGAGAGATGCAGCTATTTAGCCAAACTGGAGGCTGAGCTCTCAACTCAGGACTGGCAAGACCAGACAGGAGGAGAAGGCAACTACACACACCACAAAACCAGTCTCACATAAAGCTATCACAACAATGAATCAAACACATAAACACACAAAGACATACTCAGAGGCTCTGAGCAAAAATTTACCTAAACAGCAGAGGCCTCCAAAGCAGACACCCAAGCAACTGCCACCTCATGACACACCACATGCAACACATAAACTACAAAATCAGTGTGCAAAGCAGTCACAGCCCTTAAGGCCAAATACAACACCAAACATACTTGTCATAGGTGACTCCATAGTCAGACACACTGACATCCCACTCACCAGGCTGAACAAGGAGGGCCAGTAAGCTGCAGTGCCCATCGGGCGCTAGAAATCCGCCACATAACACAAGCACTGGTCACTCCACAGCAAGTACAAATATGACACAGTCATTGTCCATGCTGGTGTGAGCGACCTGGACGCACCTCCCTGGACTACATGAAAAGAGACATAGAGGAGCTCTCTGATTATGTAGCCCAGGCAGGTATGACCCTGACCCTGACCCTGAGCAGCATCCTTCCTTCACCAAGAATGATGCCACAACATAAAGACAAGATGATCAGCTTTAACAATTGGCTTAATTTCTGGTGTCATTCAAAGGGGATCCAGTGTCTGTCTGCCTGGGATGACATGCTTGACAAGCCATGCTGCGCTTGCACCTGTCACCCCTAGGATCGGATATTGGCTAAAGGGCTTGCCACCCCCATAGTGCCTTTTAGGCAAGGCTCAAATTCTAAACCTACCATCCTAGAAAACAAAATGGGAAGAAACTAAGGGTAATGCTGCTCAATGCCAGAAGTCTAAATCTCAAAGGCCCTTCTCAGTATGGAGAACATCGATGTCTGTGCTGTGACTGAAACTTGGTTCAAGGCCCTGAGAGCACCCGGCACTATCAGGTTTTACCTCATATCATATCATGGCCCCAAAAACCCAGACCCACAACAAAAAAAGAGGGGTGTATCCATATTCATCAAGGATACCCACACCTCCAGGTTGGTGGCAACGCACGAAGCATCAGAAACCATCCAGGTGCAATTAACCATAGGCAAAACTGCTCTACAATTTGTAGCATGCTACAGGCCACCCTCTCAAACTCAGGAACCCCACACAGCCTTCCTGAAGACACTGGAGGGTATGTATCTCAAACACACCATTATATCGGGTGATTTCAACTACCCGAATATAGACTGGGAAGATACTTTCTAGCCCAAAGGTTCCTGGAGTTCATAAATTCAAATGCCATGGAACAACTAGTCACCGTTCCCACAAGAGGAGAAAATATACTAGATCTCATCATCACAAACATGGGGACAAAAATGCCACACCGGAGTATATCCCTCATTGGTGGGATCAGATCATAAACTAATCTCACTGGATATTCACATCCACCCCAAACAAAAAGACCACAGTGAAGACTTCTCTAAAGCAAACTTCACTACTACTACACTGGTGGTGGTATCCTCAAGGGCCCCCGCCAGCCAGTGGAAACCACAACCAAGCCCGGAGAAGCCCTACAAATGCCTTCTTAAAACACCTCCAGGACTGCATGATCAGGCAATCCCTAATAAAACCAAGACTCTTTCCACAGTCTGGTGGAATAAACAAACTTTACAATAAGAGGACAAAGCTGTGACATGACAGAGCACAACCCTGAAAAGCGAAGACACGTTTCATCATTATTAGTAAAAAAATCTGAGCACTCATAAAATCATCCAAGGCCAACTTTGAGAGAAAAATTGCCATAGATTCAAAAGACAATCATAAGGCCTTTTCAGCAGCTATTTAGAAACCTGTGGAAACTCCCAGATATGCTCAGAATTAGTCCAAAATGATACAAAATCACTGAACCCACAGACATTGCCAACATACTGGCAGACAGGTTCAGTGCAAACCACCCCCACCCCAGCTCCCCAAGAGGAGATATAATCCAGCGGAGTGCAGCCTCCCAGACATCTCCAATGCGCAGGTGAAAGCTGCTCTCTAAAGCTAAAAACACAGCATCAATGGGACTGGATGGTGTCCCAGCTGTGTGTGCACAAAAACACACTGAACTAAAAAAAAACCCACAAGTCTCAGCTGCTGTTTAGCCTTACCTTACCAGGATATGTGCTCAAGGAGTGCGTGACGGCAACTGTGGTCCGGCAGTGCCTCTACAGACCCTGGTAAACAAGCCTGGTCTGCAAAGCTATAGAGAGGATCATAATGGAACTCATAAACAAAGACATAGGGGACTTGCAGACATTGAACTCGACCCAGTTTGGCTTTGTCAAGGGCAGATCATGCCTTTTGAACTTGGTAAACAGTCACCAAGGCCATTGATGAGGGAAAGGCAGTCCATACAGCCTACCTTGACCTTTAAAAGCTTGATATAATACCCCACTCGGGTATTATAGAGAAACTTACCAGCTTAAATGTAAACCCATATGTCACAAGATGGGTTGCAAACTGGCTAAAGGACAGAACCCACAGGGTTAGGAGAGAGAGTAGCTGCCATCAGAGCTGCTCTGCTGCTCACAAGTGGTGGTGCTCAGGCCTGGCCCCCCCCCTGTTGTGGCATCTACATCTAGATAGAAGGCAAACATACAGGAGAGACTATGGCTGACAAAGTTTGCAGATGACTGCAAACTGGGAGCCATAGTGGAAAGTACATCAGACACAGATATCCTTCAGAGGGGTCTCGGAAAAACTGATAGCTGGTGCCAGAGCCATGGCCTGAAGTTAAATGCCAAAAAAAACAAGGTAACCCCAAGCTACCATATAGGTGGCAATCCACTAAGCACAGAAGAGGTTATCAGGGACCTGGGGACCCAGGTTGACAGTGGCCTGACACTCACATTGCTAAAGTGGTTAGAAAACCCTCTACATTGCCCACCTGATCATGAAGGGGATTCACATCCATCAAGTGAGAGGTCATTTTCCCCTGTACTCTTCACTTATCAGACCAATGATCGAGTACAATGCCCCATTCGGGATGTATCTCACCTGACACCTGCAGCAATTGGAGACCCCCCCAAGTTCCCCACCAAAAAAAGAAAGGAACTCAAAATCTGTCATATGCTGCCAGAGAAGAGACTCCAGCTCTATATTTCAGTCGCCATCCATCTCTGGGAGGTGACCTGTGCCTGACATACAAGGCCATGTCCAACCCAGAATTAATGGACATGCTCCAGCTCAAAAATCCAGATCTACCAGATCCACTAAAAGAACTTAAACCTTAGCACGGATATATATAAATAAGGACATGCTGGAGGATAGATTTGTCACCCCAGAGACTCCTATGTGTGAAAAAAAATCGTCCATCCATGAGAGAGCACCTCCCTCGCTGGCTCTTTCAGAGAAATCTTGACGGTGGGATGGAGATCTGAGGGTTACCCCCTGAATCATCTCTGTGTCACTGCTGGACAGAGGCACAACAAACTAAAATGCCTTAGGGCAGATAGCCTAGTACAAACCTATGAACCTATGGACCTGTTTGTAGGGGTTTGTTTGTTCTGAGCATATTTTCCAGGCCATCTTGGATTGGAAGGGGCCTATCTGCACTTTTGTGAAAGAATTATGTTTGATTGGCACCTGACTGGTAAAGGGAGGCCACTCTAGGGCTTGGAATAAGCATCCTCATTGGTCCTTTTGAATTTTGTTAGTTTTTTTTTGTTTTTTTCCCCAAGTTTTAGCTTCTGGTATTTAGGATCTGTATCTGAGGAGGTTTCTGCTTGTTTGCACTTCATGCAGCACTGCACACTGCTGTGCAGTTGTGCGCCAAAGCCAGACAGTTAAATTCAACAAATTTTCCTTAAAACTCAGGCAGAAATATCCATTTGACAAGCTCCTCCATGATTGTTTCTGAAAACCCACACCCTATTGACAACAGTCTTCAACCTAGCATTACAGACATTTAGACTACACTTGTTTCTCCTGCCAGCCTTGTTGACTTGGGTCTCTTGAGGCAGAGTAGCAATTTTCTCATGTACGCCGACAACTCTCTACTACTAATAAAACAGTCTAGTACAGAGTGCAAGAGATGTATTGACAGCAAGAATCTAGAATCCATGCTCTCGCTCAGTCAAAACAGTAACACGGAGAAGGTTGTCAACTCACCCACCACTACATATTCACATAGTACCACTATGCATACACATAGTATGCATCAAACTCATAAATCTATATACGTGGAAGTTCTCTCAAAAAACTTACCCAAACACCAGAGACCTCCAAGACACAAGTGTGCTACAGCTAACAGTCTCCACAGCATATGACATACAACACCATTGTTTCACCCACCAAGTCCATAAGGCATAACACACAAAAAAACAAGATTTTTTTTTTTTGTCATTGGAGACTCAATAGTGAAACACATGGATATCCCACTAACCAGGTTGGACAAGGAGAAAGTCATGGTCAGCTGGCTGTCCAGTGACAGGATTCACCAAATCATGCATGCACTCAGGTCTCTCTGCAGCAAGTACTGTTATGACTCTGTCATAGTTCATGTTGGTGAGAATGACCTGAAACATACCTCACTGGACTATATGAAGAGAGATATGGTCAAGCTCTCTGAGTATGTGTCCCAGGCAGGTATGTCCCTAGCCTTGAGCAGCATACTATCCTCACCTAGAATGATGCCACAGTATAAACAAAAAATTATTGATTTTATTTATTGGCTTAGTTTTTGGTGTCATTCCAAGGGGAGCCAGTTTCTGTCAGCCTGAGAAGCCAAGGTCGATAAGCCTTCCTGCTTTGCCAGAGATGGTTTGCACCTGGCACTCCTAGGCTTTCTGCTGCTGGCAAAGGCTGTTGCCTTCCCCATAGTGCCTTTTTTAGGCAAGGTCTCGAAAACAACATTACTGATGTGAAATTAACAAATCAGAACAAAATAAGGGTCATGCTGCTAAATGCTAGGAGCTTAAACTAAAAACTGCACTCCTTGGAAGCACCTCTATTGATAGAAGATGTAGATGTCTGCACAGTCACAAAAACCTGGTTTAAGACCTCAGTGAGTACCCTGGTCCTGCAAGGCTACTATGCCTTCCACATCCTTAGACCACAAAATGAACATGTATAAACCAAAGGAGGCATTGTTTCAGTCTGTATTAGAGATAAATTGACCTCACGTCTATTTAGAATGGACAACTCCTTGGAGTTACTCCAGGTTCAGGTAATGGTGGGTAAAACCCCCCCCATTCAAGTCCTAACCAGTTATAGACCCCCTCAGTGTGTCACAATACCCATGAAGCCTATTTAACCAAACAGAAGATAATCCAAATTTTACCGAACACACTGGATATATGGGATTTCAGTTATCCCACCATCAACTGGGAAACCTACTCTAGCCCAAACTTGCTAGTACAAAAGTTCCTTGACTTTGTGAATTCAAATGTCCTGGAGCAAATTGGCCATACCCCGACCAGAGGAAGAAATTCTAGATCTGTTCCTCACCAACATGTCAAACAGGTGCACTGCTGAAGCTGTTGGACCCTCATTAGTTAAAACTGACACAAATCAGTCACCTTCGAACTAACACTAACATCAGAACTCACAAAGGATTAAATCAAACTAAAAAACTTCACCAAGGCAAACTATACCCTCCTAGGTAAAGGTATAAATGCATTCCAAACCCCACCCCAAGGTGAAAGTGGTAACTACAGTGAAGCTTAGACAAAAGCCCTGTACAATCACTTGCATAAGTATATAAACTCAGCTGTACCAGATAGAATCAAAACCAGAGCTGCAAGTAAAATCAAGCTGCCATGGTAACTTCCAGCATCAACTAACTCTACAATAAATGCAATAAGTTGTTGTCCAGGAAAACCAAAGACAAACACCCAACAATGGAAAAGCACCCTCCTTAACCTTAACAGGCAAATAAGATAACTTGTCAAATCCTCCAAGAGCTCCTTTGAGAGAAACCTAGTAAGTACTACCAAGGATAACCATACGGCCTTTTACAGCTATGTATGTAACCTATAAGGTAGGATCCAAGCATGTGCAGAACTGGTGGCCAACAGTATCACACACACTGACCCCACAGAGATAACGAACCTGCTAGTAAATAGGTTTGGTGAAAATTTCACTCCCTTGTCCCTTCCTAACTTTCAACAACCCCCCCCCCCACCTTACATATCTGAAGAGCAGGTACTCAAAGCCCTGTCCAAGGCAAAGAACATTTCATCTATGGGGCCAGAGTTCTCTGCAGAATGGAGAATAGCTTCAGTTATTCCTCTCCACAAGGGTGGCCTAGCAACAGACACAAGCCTGACCAGCCTCATCTGTAAGGCCATGGAATGTATCATTATGGACCTAATAAATAAAGACATAGGTGACCTCCAAACCCTGGATCCTACCCAATTCAGCTTTGTGAAGGGCAGATCCTGCCTGTTACATCTGGTGACTTTCTTTGAAAGTGTGACCAAGGGCATTGATGAGAGCAAATCTGTGCACATGGTACACCCCTTCATTGTAAGATGGGCTGCCAACTGGCTCACAAAATGGACACACTATCAAAGTGTGTGACTCCACATCAACCAGCAGGCCTGTTGCCATCCAGGTGCCACAGGGGTTAGTGCTGGGCCTCCTACAGATTGGTATATACTTCTCAGATATTCAGGTCAAAACTATAGAACTGTGGCTGACCAAGTTTGCAGATGACTGATGTTAGTATACTCCAGGATGGTCTCACACAGACCAACAACTGGTGTATTAGTCATGGTCTCAAACTGAATGTGAAGAAAAGGCATCATCATTCCTTTCGGCACAAACATTGTTCCTTCACACTATCAAATCAATAACTATACCCCAAGTTCCCATGAAGTGGTAAGGGACCTGGGATCACAGATTGAACACGACCTTAACTTCATCTACCATGTGTCTACCATTGTAAGGAAAGCTTTCCATATAGCTCATTTGATTATGAGAGCAAAAGAAGTTATAACCCCCCCCCTATACTCGCCACTTATCTGCCCTCAATTGAGTATAACTCCCCATTTGGTATGTACAAAGAAGGTCAAGGCTTCCAGCATGTGCCTTACATGGACCAACTAAAATCCCTGTCACTATACTCCGTATCATATAGACTTCTTAGGGGAGACTTATGCCTGGCCTACAAAGTACCCAAGACCCAAATCTAATGAACTTACTGCATATCCCTAAATCAAATGGGTCTAGGGCTACCCATCCCAGGGACTTAATTATGGCCTGTGACTTAAGTAGGACATGCTGTATTGACAGATTTGTCTCCCAGCGATTCCCACATCTTTGGAACAGGCTACCAATTTATGTGAAACAGAGCATGTCTATGACACTGTTCAAAAGGAACCTGGATGAGTGGATGGAGCACTGTAAATTCTTACCGGAGATAGCACCAGCAACCCTCCTGGACATGGGCAGTCATCACTGAATGCAGTCTTGGGTACTGACTAATAATTCTACGGTATTACATTAGGATGAAACAACTAGGCTTAAAATGACCTCTGGGTTGATAGCCTATTAATCTCCTATGATCCTATAAATCTTAATACTTCTGGATAACCATAAAATATTTTCCAGTTTTGTCTCAAAATATTTCTTTTTTTTT
Organism: Protopterus annectens; assembly: GCF_019279795.1. Taxonomy (NCBI): domain Eukaryota; kingdom Metazoa; phylum Chordata; order Ceratodontiformes; family Protopteridae; genus Protopterus; species Protopterus annectens. Next base: position 1,251,814,169 of record NC_056732.1, on the reverse strand, counting down.
TCCAATAATAATTCTTTATAATTTTTCTCTTGTTCATACAAACTCTTAACAGAAAAATACAGAGATAATTTCCAAACAACTTCTATCAACATTATAACAAAATATATACATTATTTACATGAATGCTTTCACCATTTAAATAACATATCTATAAAAATTCTTCTGTGCAAAGATAATATCTTGAAATAGTATGGTTCTTACAAAGGTTATACTTTATAGTATAAAATAAAATAACAATTGGGTTTCCTGATTTTGGTGCATTAAGCTAATATAATGTTGAAAATTTGTTCCCAAATCTTTAGATTATTTGGATGTTTACTTTGGCTATTGATAACATATTTGTGGGCTAATATGTGTTTTAATGCTAAGATCTTAAAGTTTTCCCAAGACGTTTGAGTTGGGTTCAGCCAGTTTGTAGCTATATAGAGCTCAACTCCAAGAACTCTCCAAAATGCCCTTATTGTAAAGACAAAACTGCTGACCTCCCTCATATATTTTGGAGCTGCAAATGTATATATAAACTTTGGAATTCCCTAAAGTTACAACTACAAAAGATGGGGTATCAAAATTCAACGTTATCTTGGGAATTTATGATATTACACATTCCTCCAAATAATACACCTAGATCCCAGGTGATTGTATTTATGAATATTTTCCTGTCTCAAAATATTTCTAATCTCATTCAGACCTACTAAGGTAGAAGCATTGCTCTAGATTTATTGGAACATATTAATTTGTCACCATCTAGTGGATTTTCTTCACTACTACAACTCATACACCCCCAACTTTGTTTCATATCTTTTTCTATAATTCTGTGTATCATGATATAGAAGATAATTACATGTATGAAAAAATGAATAAGGTGATATATAATTTAAAATAAGAGGTTATCCTAATAAAGTTTTTGATAAATAATTTTTTAAAAGGTTTATAGAAAAAAGGTCTAAAGGAAGTTTGGGTGTGTAAATTGTAATAACAGTGAAAATCCACTAGATGGTACCAAATATACTCCAAGTTTAAAGCAATGCTTCTTCATTGTACAGTAGATTCAAATGTAATTAAGAACATTTTCAGACAAAAATTGCAAAATATTTTATGGATATCCAGAATATTAAGAATTTGTAATAAACAGTCTGATTTTGTTAATAAAAGTGTTGAAATTTGAAAGATTTAATGCAAAGTAAGGCACTTATAAATGATATAATTGCAGCTTCTGTAAGTTTATTATGGATGGTACATAAAGTATATTTAAATTCAAATTCAGTAGAGAAAATCTTGTTTTTTTTTACTTACCAGTCAAAAAATATTGTCTGTTTAACACAGTTTTCTGGTTGTACATGCTACGTTTTTATGTGGGAAAAAACACGAGATTATTAAAAAATAGGATATATGAGCATCAGTATGCGATGAAAACTGGTGATGCAAATAATACTCTGCAAAGGCATACAGAATGCTATAAGCAATATAAAAAGTTTTTATTTTTTATTCTTGATTATGCTGATTTAGATATTGGAAGGGCATTGAAGAAACATTATTAGAGACTGAAGAGCTGAAATGACAGATTTTGCTTAATGCTTATGTCTTGCCAGGCTTGAGTAGAGTTATTACTTAAAATGCATTTTAGAAACAAGAACAATTGAAATATTAGGTTTCTTTGGCTGTTTTAGTAATGTTATAAGGTTCAATTTGGCTTTGCACTTAATCTAATTAGTCTGATAAAGTAATTTGTGAAGGCAAAATTGTTTACTGTCATACGTGATCATTTAGTTTTTGTTTTGAGCCTTTTCTTTGTTTTTTGAAATATGGCTGTTTTATAAGATCATGTTTGGTGTGCTTCGTGCCATGTTTGGAAATTATGGTTTTGGCTGGGTCACCCTTGCAAATTAGGCTGAGAGGAGGGTCAGGCTAACAGTAGTCCAGAATTCCTCCTCCTCTATGGTTGAGTTAAATAATCTGAGAACATCACCCAGAACAGGCATACTGAATCCAAGCCTTGGAGGCAGACATGGAAGTCGTGTTCTTTGGACACTTTCCAGTGATGACCTAAATAGCCCTAGTTGTCTCATCCTTAAAACACTGCATGGAACCACCATGTGGGTTCACCCTCACAAGGGAAAGCGTGGTAGTCAGGTACAGTCCCAATCAAGTGGCAGGCAGAACTGAGATTAATTAAGATAGACTAAGCCCTGACAAGGAAATTGGCCTTTAAGGCATGGACTGTCACTCCCATGATGGGAAGCAGGTAGAGCTTATGTTGAAGATTGACAACTAATAGATTTAGTTCATCATGCCTCTACATATAGCAGGACTTGACTTCTTGAACAGAACTCTCTCTTGTTCCCAAGTTGATCTTAATTAGGGGATGAAAGTGGGTGTGGGGATTCTCACAAGGTCCTGGCTAGGCACTACTCAATTAAGATTCCTGTCAGTACATGACATTATTGTCTCATTGTGAATTTATGTTGTAAAAAGAAAGACTTTGTGCATCTAAAAGCCTTTCAGAATGTGTGACCTAAACAAATATGGGTGGAGTGCTTAATGTATGACCTCATGCTGATTCTGTAGTGAGATTTCATCATTCATATGGAAAGGAGGTGATAGCTACAGGGAAATTATGAGAAGGAGTGGATTTCTTGATCTGAATTAGTGTGGTCAATTTTTTGACTTTTGGTATTAATCATAAATTGTCCATAATAAGTGTCATGTTTGAATGCAAAGCCTTGGTAATTGAATATCATGGGCCAAATGCCATTGAATGATTTTGTAATCATGCCATTAGGCCTGAACCCATACATTCTGCATAGTTGGTTCAAGATAGGTGCTGACCTTTTGACTAACCATTTATTTTTTGAGTTGGATCAGATCGCAAGGACAATGTCTGGGCAAACTAAAAACTCAACCATGTAATGAGGGTGTACAGGGAAGAGCTAGCCAGTGCTTTACAATTAGTAGTACACAGTGATTTCATCTTCCAACTGCAGAAGAGCTTTGTGTTCTGGATGATCAGGGATATGAAATCTGAATGGACCTGATTTAATAGCAGAAGCAATAACCAAAAACTGTGCGAGGCTTGACATGGCAGACATGAGGGAGACATTCAGGTTAAGGAAAGTGGCCTCCCATACAGTGTTAGTGAGGGATCTCTGCAACCAACTAAGATATAGAAGAAAATTCCAGGAGAGCAGCATTTGCAAAAAATCACCAAATTAAAAAGCCTTGATTATAGGTTAATTTGTTCGTAGGCAAATACTTGGCTAATGGCTTTGGGAGGCCTTTGTAAGTCTAGTCATGTTTTCCTATATGTAAACAACATGATAATTACCTAAGGTCACGTAGTTTGGTTTAAGCAGCTGAGCATTTACAAGCTGCCCCTGTTCAGTACGGCCATGGGTGCCTGTCCAGGGGTAAATTTCCGATTCACCATCTATTGGTCCAGGTTGCATTTGAATAGGGTCAGGGATGAACTCTGCTTCACCTGAATCGTAATCCCATTCTAGTGTAGGGGTAATCTCTGAGACACATACCTGTCCTGCTAACATGTTCTGTTTATGTTGCATATGAGAATTAGGTCCTTTTATAGAGTATTACTTATGCTGTTAGACTTGCAGATGTGCACCAAATCTATCAGTACTGGATGAGATGATGCCTTGCAAGCCAGGCATAGATCACATCTTAGTAGTCTGTGAGAGACTGAGTATAAAGATAAGGCTTTGAGGCAGTCTATGTATTCCATGCGGTTTATGCCTCGTATTCTTTTTGTGAGGAACTCCTGTGGGTGTTATAGTTATTGCATATGTCTGGACAGGTACATACCAAGAAGAGCATTGTACTGAATAGTTAGGGCTCTGCACAGAAGGACAATGACATCTTTGGACCTTGATGCCATACCCTTGCATATAAGTTGTACAATATAAAATGAATTCCTTTCAGCTATAGAGAAATGATAGTCAAAGGCCAAGTCACTGTCTACATATGTTCCCAAGTCCCTAACCACTGGATATACTCTTTGAGGTGGCCACTATTCAAGGACACTATTATACATTATTTGTCATTCAGTTTTGAATCATGGCTCTGACACCAATTATTAGTTTGCAGCAAGCCCTCTTGGTGGAGGATAGTGTTCTTGCGGGATTCTACGATTATGCCAAATTTGCAGATGTCTGTAAATTTGGTTAACCAAAGGCCTTTGACTCCTGAAAAGAAGATGATAAAAGAATTGGCCCCAGCATTGAACACTGTGGGATGCCACTATTGACTGACCTTTTTGTGGAATTGGAGTCCCCAGTCCTGACTTTCTGTGTCATGTCTCTAAGCCATTTGGCTATCCAATGGTTGACCGATGGTTGATGTTGAGGTTTACTCCTAGTTTTGTAAGCGTGTTTTCAATTCCCAAATGGGAATAGTGTTGAATACTTTGGACAGATCAGGATAGGCACTGTGCACCATCTTGCCCTCATTCATAGCTTTGTTGGCATTTTCAAAAAATTCCACAAGGCTGAGTAAGTGCAATTTGCCTTTGACAAAACCAAACTGTTTTGGATCCAGTGTATGAAGATTTCCTGTGTCTTTATTTAGAGTATTCATAATAATTAATTCCATGGCTTTATATATGAGACTTATGGGTCTGCAGTTAATTAGGTCAGTAGGTGTCCCACCCTTGTGCAGAGGGTAACTGTTGTAGTCCTTTACTTTCTTAGGATACTGAGGTTCAACAGTGATCTTAGAGGGCTCAATACATCATGTTTCATTCTATTCAGTAGGTATCACAGGGTATTATCAGTATCCAGAGATATAGCATTTTTTTTTGCCTTTGAGAGGATATTGTGGACTTCTTCACTGGTGCTAGCTGGGGAAGGAAAGATGAGGAAACTAGAGCTAAATGTGATAGCCAGTATGTTTTCTATATCTTCTGACTCTCTATAGATGGCTGTGTTTGCAATTTGTTCAGCACACTGTTGCATATTACATTTGAAGTTGCAGACATAACTGAAGAAAGCTTTTTATTTGTCCTTTGCCTTCAAGGTTATCTTTACCTTAGATTTGCTGGGATGGACTTGGTAAGACTCCTGTGTTGCTTATTTAGTTTGAATAGGGGTTTCTTGCCTTGTTGGGCATTACACTTCCTTGTTTTGCCCATGGTTTTCTTCCTTTTGTTATACAACTTGCAGCCTCCCTGAGATCACAGATGCACAGGTGAGAGCTGCCTTCTCCAAGGCAAAAAACACAGCATCAGTGGGACCAGACGGTGTCCCGGGCTGTGTCATACATGAGGTCCAAGAAGAACTAAACCCACACATAAAGTCATTGTTCAACCTCAGCCTTACTACAGGATATGTACCCAAGGAATGGCGTACAGCAACAGTGGTCCCACTCCACAAAGGTGGTGCCACAATGGACCCCGGAAACTATCGCCCTATAACCCTGACTAGCCTGGCCTGCAAGGCTATGGAGCGCATCATCATGGAAATCATAAACAAGGACATTGGGAACCTCCAGACACTGGATCCTACCCAGTTCGGCTTTATTAAGGGCAGATCTTGCCTCTTGAACCTGGTCAACTTCTTTGAAGCAGTTACCAAAGCGATAGATGAAGGGAAGGTAGTCCACACAGCCTACCTGGACCTCGCAAAAGCCTTTGACACAATACCCCACTCGGGCATCATAAATAAGCTCACCAGCTTAAATATCAACCCCTATGTCACAAGATGGGTTGCAAACTGGCTCGGGGATAGAACCCACATGGTCAGAATTGCAGGTGCCATGTCAGACTCTAAACCATTTACAAGTGGCATCCCACAAGGCTCAGTCCTGGGACCTCTTTTGTTCGGTATATATTTCCCCGAGGTACAGGCTAACACGGGAGGGCTATGGCTGACAAAGTTCTCAGATGACTGCAAACTGGGTGCCATAATCGACTCTCCAGCTGACACAAGCATCCTCCAAAAGGGTCTCCCAGAGACAGACAACTGGTGCCAGAGCCATGGCCTAAAGCTAAATGCCAAAAAGTTCATAGTTATCCACCTTGGGAAAAACAAAGTGCCCACAAATTACCACATAGGTGGTAATCCATTAAGTATGAAAGAAGTAATTAGGGACTTGGGGACCCAAGTAGATAGTAATCTCTCCTTTGACAATCACGTTGCCAAAGTGGTTAGAAAGACCTTCTATATAGCCCACCTTATCACGAAAGGGTTCACATCTAGATCAAGAGGTCATTGTGCCCCTCTACTCATCACTTATCAGGCCCATAATTGAATACAATGCCCCATTTGGGATGTACCTTACCCGACACCTGCAGCAACTGGAAAGACCCCAAAATTACCTCACCAAGAGGATCAAGGGACTCAAACAGATGCCCTATGCAGTTCAGCTAAAGAAACTCCAGTTCTACTCAGTTGCATACAGCCTACTCAGAGGCGATCTGTGTCTGACGTATAAAGCCATGTCCAACCCAGAATTAATAGACATGCTCCACCTCGGGAAATCCAAATCCCTTAGAGCTACATGCTCCAGGGACTTGAACCTCAGCACAGAAATAAATAGGACATGCTGGAGGGACAGATTCATATCCCAGAGGCTCCCCTCACTCTGGAACAAAATCTCAATCCATGTTAGGCAGAGCCCCTCACTGACCCTATTCAAGAGAAATCTTGACGAATGGATGGGAGATCGTAAGTTTAACCCTGGGATCTCTTCTGTGTCCCTGCTAGACAGAGGTACAGTAAACTAACCTTAATAGGGCTACGTTCTGTGACCTACTATACAGAGGCACAGTCAACAAATCTAAAAGGGTGGCGAAAGCCAAACAACACTCTGGCTAGGCTTATAAAAGCTCTAGGGCAGATAGCCTAGTATCAACCTATGAGATTCCACCAAAGTGGCATGTTCTTTGAGTTAGTCCTTTGAAGGTACAGCTGTTTCAGTGCAGCCGTTTACATAATGGTATAGGTTTTCTGTGAACAATTCCATAGAGGCAGTGGAGTTCAAGCAGTTTGAGGAGTCAGAACACTCAGTAGTAGTAGGTTTGTTTTGGAACAATTCCTAAATGTTTGAGGGTTAGATTTGGTCATGAGTTGTAGTTTGATTTCAAAGGAGACAGCTTTATGGTCTGACCTGGCAAGTGAGGATGTTACACACAGGTGGGTACTTCTTTCTCCAGTGTTTGTGAGGATCGGGCCAAGTATGTTGGTACCCCTACTGGGTGTACAAGCTAGTTTGTTCAGAGCATTTGTACTGACAAAGTCCAGTAATCTTTGGGCTTGCATATTGAATGTTGTGTATGTTTCCTAGTTTACAGTGGTGTAGCTAATGTTACCCCAGCATTATTTGGGTTCAATGCAGAGCAACTTCCAGTTCTTTAAGGTATGCAGTATGGATATCCTGGGTCATGGAGTGGAACCTGTAGCTTGTAATTATATGGTACGAGACTATCTTTATAGTGAGTTGGACATAGAGAAGCTCATAGAGAAGCTCAAGTGCATCAAACTGCTTGAGCAGTCTTGAGGTGTGATAGTTTTTGATGAATATTGAGACACCTCCACCTTTGTCCCTTCCTGTACAGCATTTGATCTAAATGCAGGGAAGGCTTTATAGCCTTGCAGTGCCTGGGTGTTCTCCACAGTTTTAAATCATGTCTTGTAGGAATTGATTTGTGAGACCATACATAATGACATTTGTTCTGGGAAAGTTTCTTGGGGAGGAAGGTGGGATATTGCCTAGGCCATTCTTTGCAAGGGTAAAGAAATGCTGACTTTTATTTTTGACTGCTTAAAGATAAATAAAATGTTGAATCTGGTGGACATTCCTTCTCGTGAGGAGAGATTACCAGACGTAGACTGTGGAATTTGATCTTATCTGCAGATCAGGCCACTGCAGTGATTAAACATTTCTGCTGTGTCAAGGCTAGATAAGTGGATGCATTTTGTTTAGAAATGCTCTAGGCACTGTATATTGTTGGGGTGTAATGTTAAAGATGCATTTTGTTTGTGTTTGGATGGCTGGGACAGTATATGTGGACTGACAAATAGGGGTGTAATCCCCACTTGCATAATGGGGATTGGAGAGTGTATTCAGATTGTAGAGGTATCACTTTTCTCAGTATCCCTGGGAAAGCATATATCAGGTGCTAGAAAAGAGATTTCAAACAGTCACATCCTTGATTCAAAAGTGCAATATGAATTCTAGCCTGACCATAAACGTGTCCTAGTTGTTTGATCTACAATCATTGAAGGGCTGATCAGCTTTCCCAGTGCTGTCTAAATGCATTTTGCATATTTTCTAAAGACATAATACAGTGTACCATGAAATACCTTTTAGGTTCATGGGTAAGTACTAGGCTAGCTGCCCTTGCAGGCCATTTTAAGCCAAGCTGATTTCCCTTTTTGTGCTTAAAGTAACCTATCCCATTTGGTTATAGATTGGGTAACCCACTCCACGGTCGATAACTCTATACTTCCCCTACTAATGAGAGTAACTGAGATCATACCATAGATAATTTGAGGGGACCCAAACATGGGATAAAGCATGTAGGAGCTGCATCTGTCCATTAGTAGTACAGGAGGCAATCCTGGGTTACATTTTCTATTTCCATCCCCAGACCTAAGTTGTGCTTGAAAATGGGCAGGGATGAACTTTGTTTATGTGGATGGGGAGTCTATTCCATAGCAACAGTATCCTTTGTGAAATATAGCTGTCCCTCCATACCATTTTGTTGAAGTTGCAAAAGAGGTTTAGATCCCTAGACAGAGTATTTCTGATGCCATTTGACTTGCTGATGTGCAGTAAATCCATTAGTAATGGGTCAGAGGATGCCTTGTATGTCAGACATAGGTTTCTTTCAAGTAGTCTGTAGGATGCAGACTTTGCAGAGTATAATGACATGGCTTTGAGTCAATTCATGTAGGACATGTTTAGGTCTTGTATCCTTTTAGTAAGGTATCTCTGTGGGCGTTCCAGTTGATGCATGTGTTGGACAGACAAATGCCAAAGGAGTCATTATTTCAATGACTGGTCTAATGAGGACTGAGTAAATGGAAATCCTACAGCAATACTGGGTCCCAGAACCACTGTTGAATGTCACATAGTCCTGGTATTTGGGTAATAATAGTTATGTTCCTATTATTATTGTTATGTTGAACACATTCAAAGTGAGCATGACTCCACCAGGTATGTGCCTTGTTTTCAGTCCTGATTATGATCTTCATGGACAGGCTATCAAGACCAGGTCAGTGCTTGGACAGCATCAGGTTTGGGGATTTTAGGGTTCCATCATTGTAGATCATGTCCTCTTAGCCTTTAATGAATCTGATCTCAACCATGCTCGGGAGAAATTCATTAGCATCTCCAAATCAGAGGTCATGGTTCTGTCTTGGAGTTATGATCCTAAGCAGATTTCCCATTTCATTCGGAGTTGCTAGGGATGTGTGCCATTTACTGTGGTCATTGAACAAAATTTGTGAGGAGACATGCCAGTCAAATTACAGCAAGAGTCATAGAGACAGTACTTGTCTCTGAACTTCGAAAAGAGGGAGAAGATTCATTGAGCAGTCCTGAAGTTGTACTTGAAAAACTTGTCTGTGCTTGCTGTGGTCAGAACAAATAAAGAACCTATATCTGTTTCAGTGGTGACAGAAGACAGTCTTCAGAATCTTTTAAATTACCTATGACTACTGTATTTGGGTATTCTTGCCATGAACAATTTACTCTTGCTTACCTAAAAGGCTATTAGAAGTGAATCCTTTTGGTTGGAAAGGCAAAATGGTACTTTGCTTTCCAAAAAGATCTGATAGTCTACCCAAACTGCCTTAAGAGTCATAAAGTCTGTACAGTAAAAAAAATGTATATTTGCCTTTACCATGAATTATTCTATTTAGGGAGCTCCTAGCACAAAAAAGGGAGTGTAATATTATGGGAATTCAGTGACTAATTCTAGGTGAAGCATTATGTTTCAGAGATCAGTAAATAATGTGAAGGCAGTTAAATAGTGTCAGTTACAAACTGATACTGAATCTTCCCCCTTCATTGCTATCTCTGTTATGCTATACAGCACATACCTAGAGATATTTCAGCTATAAAATTATGCATATTACTTCACCTACTGCTGCTGTGTCTTAATATTTAGGTTACTTATTCAATCTGTTAGTTTAATATGTTTAGACTCATTCCAAGCTATAAAGCCCTCATCCCATAAATTTAGTAAGTCTTTTAGCATTACTTCATTGTTAACAGATACAGTCTCAAATGAGCTTAGATCAGCAAGTAAATTTTCCATACATTCATGAAAAATAACTGACTCCTCATCAGTTATAGCCTTGTCTTGAAATCATCTGCACTTTTAACAAAATCACTGCTTTCATGTTGACCAATATCATATATTTCTTCCTTCTCCAGTACCTGCTTTATCTTAATTTGAGTCACATGAGATCCAGTGCCTAACCTAGAATGCAGTGGGTGAAGTGGAGAGAATAAGTCCTGAACAAGATGCCAGTCCTTCACAAGATGTGCACAAACAGGCATATAGCACACACTCCTATAGGACATTTAACTAATTCCCTCCAATGGAACTCTTTTGAGTTTGACCCTGACTTGCAATGGGCATGGCCTAGGCCTTTATAAAATAAAGTTATCTCACAAAAAAATAAATGTTCATTCACCTAGAATCATAAATATTACTAGAAAACTAAAAATGGCAGACTATTCATAGGTGTGTACCACGACCACTAAGGCCCTTATAAGTCTAGCCATGCAACCCAAATGTGACTCATAAATTTGATTCATATAGAGGATGATGTACTGACTGCCTGTGTCCATCAGAGATGTAGATGCCAGACCAAGAGTGAATTTCCAGTTATCCATCCATTTGTCCAAGTTGAGCTTAAATAGGGTTAGGGAGGAACTGTGCTTCACATGGATGAGGAGCCTTTTCCAGAGAATGGGAAAATTTCTGAGAAACATATCTGTCTCTCCAACTTGTTTTATTTATATAACAAGCAGAATTTAAGTATTTTGATGCAGTAGTTCTGATTCTGTTTGTTTTGCAGATGTGCAAAAGGGTCATCAAAACATTGTCTAGGGATGCCTTGTACACCAGGCAAAGATCACTTCTAGGTAGTCTGTATGACACAGAGTAAAGAGCCAACACTTTGAGGCAATTAACATAGAACATTGTATTTACTCCCTGTATTCTTTTAAGGAACCTTTGTGGACATTCCACATGCTGTATGTGGCTGGTTGGGTACATATCAAAGGGGGAATTATACTCAATGATGGGTCTGATGAGGGCAAAGTGCAGTGGAAAGATGACCTATCTGAACCTAGAATAAGTTGAGCAACATAAAACAATTTTCTTACTACCTTGGACACATGTTGGTTGAAGGCTAGGTTACTATCTAAAGGAATCCCTTTATCCCTGACTAGTGAATCAACTTTTAGAGGAGTTTTATTAATGATGTAGTTATGTGGGGTGCCTGACTTCCCAAATGATATTATAATGCATTTCTTGGCACTGAGTTTTAAGCCATGCCTTTGGCACCAACTGTTTGTCTGTGGTAGACCTTCCTGAAGGGTATTCTTATCTTTGGGGGATGGGGGGGTGGATTCTATGACTGTTCCCAGTTTGCAATCATCTATAAACCTGGTTATCCAGGGACCTTTCACATTGACATTGACCTCCAAGAAGTAAAGGACAAAGAGTCCTGAAAGACTCCACTGATGACTGGCCTCTTAGTGGAGGTGGCCTCACTGATCCTAAATTCCTGGGTCCTCTCCATGAGCTAGCTAGCTATCTAGGATGTTATATAGGGGTTTATGTCTTGTTCCCTAAGTTTCTTGACAATGCCCAAGTGGGGTATTGTATTAAATGCTTTAGACAACTTTAAGTACACAGTGTGCACTGCTTTCCCCTCATTCATTGCCTTAGTGACCTTTTCAAAGAAGTCCACTAGATACAGGAAGTATAACCTTCCTTTGACAAAGCCAAACTGGGATTGATCTAGTGTCTGGGGATCTCCTATGTCCTTGTTGATAACTTCCATGGCTTTGCAGATAAGACTAGTCAGACTAATGGGTCTATAGTTTCCAGGATCTGTTGAAAGTCCACCCTTATTAAGGGGGATTACCGTTACAGTCCTCCATTCTTATGGTGCAAAGTTTGTTTTATGACCATAGTTAAATAGTGACTCCCAGGCTCCTGATAAGTCATAATTTAGACTGTTCAGGACATATTCCAGGATGTTATCGAGGCCTATTGTGTTTGTGGCTTTAGACAGTGCAGTTAGTACCAGAACACCAAAGGCAGAGGTGTGTCCATATTCATTAAGGATATCCACACCTCCAGGCTAGTTGCTCAGCATAATACATCTGAGGTTATCCAAGTGCAACTAACTCTGGGCAAAACTGCAATCCAAATTGAAACTTGCTACAGATCCCCCACCATGCCTCAGGATTCCCACTCCTCTTTTCTTGATATACTGGAAAATATTAGGGTACAACCAAACACCCTAATAACGGGCGATTCAACAACCCCACCTTTAACTGGGAAAACTACTCACGTACTAACTCCTTTGCTCAACGCTTTCTGGAATTCATAAATTCCAATGCCCTGGATCAACTTATCCATACCCCCACCAGGGGCAACAATATCCTAGACCTAGTCATTACTAACATGAGTGGCCAGTGTTCCACATCTGAAGTCAACTCCTCGTTGGTCAGATCTGATCATAAGCTAATCACCCTAGATATCCACATCCCACCCCCAGTCCCCATTAAGGAAATCACTGTAAAAAAATTCTCCAAAGCCAACTTCATGCTTCTTAACACAGAAGTGGTGAACTTCATGACACCCATGCAGATGGACAATAGAGTTACGACTGCTGAATCCTACACGAATGCACTATATAAGCACTTACACGAGTGCATGGATCGTGTTATCCCAAACCAAACCAAGATGCTATCCTGCAAAAAAAGGAAGCCAATCTGGTGGTCCCCTGCCATAAACAAACTCTACAACAGAAAGAAGAAACTGTTGCAAACGAGAGTAAAATCCCATGAGTGGTGGAGTTCCCTGGTCAGCCTCAGTAAGAAGCTGAGATTTATTTATTTTTATTTTATTTTATTTTACATTTGTTGACCGGGCTAGTCCAACTGGATACATGTCCATTTTCAGTACAGGTCCCGGGAGATAAGCTCCAAAATTAAGCTAATAAAACAGTACAGCAAAACTAAAAATTATTTTTAGATCCCTTGTAAGATTCTCCAAAGCTAGTTATGAAAACAAAATCACCACTGATTCTAGGGACAACCACAAAGCATTCTATAGCTATGTCAAGCATCTCAATGGCAACACTCAGATCTGCTCTGAGTTACAGCACAATGGCACTAAATATACAGAACCGACTGATATTGCCAACATCCTGGCAGATAGGTTCAGTGCTAACTTTACCCCCCTCTAACCTCCTAAAGGGCCCATATCTATACAGGAAGAATGCAAACTCCCTGTAATCACAACTACACAGGTAAAAGCTGCACTCACTAAAGCCAAAAACACAGCATCCATGGGATCGGACAACATCCCAGGCTGTGTTTTACTCGAACTTCAGAACGAACTGGCTCCCCACCTAAGCACCATGTTCAGTCATAGTTTCACATCAGGCTTTGTGCCCACTGAATGGCGCACAGCAATAGTTATCCCACTCCACAAAGTGGGAGCCACCAGTGATCCCGGGAACTATCTCCCTATTAGCCTGATGAGCCTGGTCTGTAAGGCCATGGAACGTATCATCATGGAACTCATAAACAAAGACAATGGTAACCTCCAAACCCTGGACGCCACCCAGTTCGGATTTGTGAAAGGCAGATCATGCCTCCTGAACCTGATCAACTTCTTTGAGGCAGTCACTGAAGCTGTAGACGAGGGTAAGACGGTTTACATAGCCTATCTTGACCTCGCCAAGGCTTTCAACACCATCCCCCATTCTGGAATTATACCTAAACTCACTAAATTAGGTATAAATCCCTACGTCACAAGATGGGTTGCCAATTGGCTCACTGACAGAACCCACACTGTAAAAGTTGCAGACACCAAATCTGACTTTAAACCAGTGACAAGTGGAGTACCACAGGGTTCAGTCCTGGGACCTCTCCTGTTTGGTATCTACTTCTCTGAAGTACAGGCTAACACAGAAGGCCTTTGGCTAATGAAGTTTGCAGATGACTGCAAACTAGGAGCCATAGCTGAGTCCCCAAATGATGTGGATATCCTACAGAAGGGCCTCACTGAGACAGATGCCTGGTGTCAGAGCCATGGCCTCAAACTCAATGCCAAAAAGTGCATTGTCATCCCCTTTGGTAAAAACTCTGTACCCATGAACTACCACATGGGCGGCAGTCTACTTAACGCTGAATGTGTGATAAGAAACCTAGGGACCCAGGTGGGCAGTAGTCTCTCATTTGATAATCACATCGCCACAGTAGTCAGGAAATCCTTCTATGTGGCACACCTCATCACAAAAGGGTACTCATCTAGGAAAAAAAGAGGTCATTGTACCACTCTACTCGACACTCATTAGACCCATTATAGAGTACAATGCCACTTTTGGAATGTACCTCACAAGACATCTGCAGCAGCTGGAAAGGCCACAGAAGTACCTCACAAAGAGGATTACTGGCCTCAAACAGATGCCCTACACTGACCATCTCAAAAAACTCCAGCTTTACTCCATAGCATATCACCTACTCTGCGGTGATCTCTGCCTAACATATAAAGCTATGTCAAACCCAGAGCTGTTGGACATGCTACACCTAAAGGAATCCCAATACCTCCAACCTACATGCTCTAGGGACCTAAGCCTTGTCACCACAATAAACAGGACATGCTGGAAGGATAGATTCCTGTCCCATAGACTTCCCATACTCTGGAACAAGCTACCCATCTATGTCAAGCAAAGTTCCTCATTAGCACTCTTCAAGAAAAATCTTGATAAGTGGATGGGAAATAGGAAATACACCTCGGGGATCACTTTGGTGGCTCTGCTCGACAGGGGCACAGGAAAATAACTTTCTTGGGTGGCGTAAGCCAGGAACTTTGTTGGCTAGGCTTACTTAGGCCCTTGTGCCGATAGCCTAGTACCTACCTATGAACATGCTCCCTAGTTATAGTTGGAGGGGTTATGTTTGAGGGTATTTCTTGGAGGATGGTTGAGAAGAGAGAGGTTAAAGTTGTTACTGAATTTGTCCACTAGCAGGTTTGCTAGGATTGTTGAACGTGCCACCATTAAACAGCAGTTCATCGCATTGCTGTTTGCTGCCATTCAGGTTTCGGACATAGCTGAAGAAAGTATTATGGTTATCTTTCACTTGGGAAGCTATATGCTTATTCCAAAGTTGGCTTTGTTTGACCTACTTAGCCCTCTTAGTTGCCTTCTCATCTCTGAAATAATTTCATCTTAACAACTACTATTCTACCTGTCCATCATAGTCTTACTTATTACTGTATTCTCAAAAAAAGTGACATATATTACTATTAGATGTATGACTCAACTGCTTCTTCATTTCACTTTCCTTTTATCTTCCTTCCTTTTCTACATTTATACTATTCTTTTTTAGCTATTATTCTTTCTCAACATTTAATTGTAACTTCATTAGTAATTGTACTAAGTCTAGTCAAATATTTTGTATTTTTTTATATACTTTACAAATGTGTTACCACTTAAAATTTCTGTTTTCTTTACGGTGAATGTATTTGCATTCTAAATATGTACTTCTGTAGATGTGAACTTTATTTGAAATGTTTAGAGCTTTTCTCCCCGGGCCTCTACTGAAAATGGACATATATCCAGCTAGACTAGCTCAGTCAACAAATGTAAAATAAAAATAAAATAAAATAAAATACATGAGAGTTTTTATCTTTATAGGAATTACCCTTCCTGATTTTTACCGTAATTTCTTTTCATTTTGTTGTATATCCCGTTTAATATGGGATGCCCCAGAGCACTTTGTTTCAAGAGCTAATTCTGGGCTTCTGGCAGGTACAGCAGCTTCGATGCAGCCATTGAAATGGCTGTACAGAGTTTTGGAGAGCCATTTAGCACAGGCTGCTGTGTTCTAGGGGTTTAGAGGACCATTGAATTTTGACAAACCATCCTTTAAAAGATAATTTACCATATAATAGTTACTAACTGTTAATGCTTTTACTAAGGTCATGGACTTGATTTTGATTTCAGAGACAGCTTTATGGTTGTATTTTACCAGGCAGGGTGAGACAGTAGGTAGGTGCAGCATTCTGTCATATTTATGAGTATAAAGTCTAGCATATTAGAGCCTCTACTGGATGTATTCACTATTTGGTCATGAGTGCTTGAATTTATGAAATCCAGGAATCTCTGTACCTGTAGATTTCAAGCCATGTAGGATTCCCAGTCTATAGAGGGTTAATTAAAATCACCCATGTGTAGGATGCTAAGTTGGATAGTAAGTATTTCCAGTAGGTCCAGGTATACATGGTGAGTTTCTTGGGATGTTAAGGGTGACCAATAGTTGGCTAGGATATGGTATAGGATTTTCAGTGGTGATCTACATGTGGAGGAATTCCAGTGCATCATCCTGTTTGACTCACCTAGAGGTATGTTTGCTACTGAAGTATATTGAGTATCTCCATCTTTAGCCCATGTATGTTCTGCTACTGGTCTAAAAGTGTGGAAGGCAATGAAACCTTGTACTGCCGATGTACTCTCTGCCACTTTAAACCATGTCTCAGTAACTGTACAGATGTTTACATTCTTGACCATGAGGAGGGCTTGGCAGGAGTGTTTTTTTTTTTTTTTTTTTATTATTATTATTTAGGCTCCTGTCATCCAGCAATGACACCTTGAAGTTCAGTTGAGTTGATTTTGTGGATAGCTTTGTCAATTTAGCATTGCCTAAAAAGGCACTAAGGAGCTGTATAAACTTTTAGTCAGCATTCAAAAGCCTAGAGGGGACAGGTGCAAACCATCCATGGCAAACCAGCATGGTCTTTTAATCATGTCCTCCCAAGTTGACAAAATATTGGATTCTCTTGGACCTTCAAGGGGGTAGCATATTGGAGTTAGAATGTTACTAAGGGTGCTTTGTTGGTGCACACTAATAAAGGTGTTTTCTTGGGGCAGATTATGCGAAACTGTACTAAATGCTGTTAACTTTAATGTTTACACAATGATGAATTCTACAAAATCTATAGGTAGTGCTATTTGACACTGCTCTAGCTTATCTGAGTGCAAGGTATTTGCTCTACATTTACAGCTTTACAGGGTACAGTTTTATAGGGAAATTTGCTTTCTAGGATGAATCTGTGGGAAGAGTACTTAATTAGCTTATAGAACAGACAATATCAATGTAAGAGGGGAGGGAAGGATTTTGGGAAATCAGATTACCATAAGGGATGGTGGCCAGAGATGCAGCTTTGGAAAAAATTCAAGGAAGAACCATGCTAGCTAGAGAGGAATCCAATCAAATAAAGCCATATTGGAACTCTAACCAAAACTTTAGCTTAATGTCTCACTGGAGGTGGGGAGATACAAGGAAAAGAGAAACAGAAAGGCACTGAAATGCAACTTTTCTGAGCTACAGGTATATGACTCCAGGCAGTTTAAAATTTCTGTCAGTGGATGATGGGGCAGATAGAAAGAATAGGGGAACATAAAGGAGGTAGAGTGCAATTTTAAGCAGGTAAATGATAATCAGCATATAAAACTATAGGAGGAAAGCTGGAGTATTAACAACTGTTAAAGCACTGAAGCACAAATCGTGACGCAAATTCTACTACAGTTTAAAGCACCATACTGTGTAGAAATTTAACAGTAGCACTGATTATGGAACAAATGCAGTAATAAGTAACTTAAATAAGATTCAAATGTCACAATTTGTTATAGTTCAGCCACAGCTGTCAATGAAATTTAAAGACTAAGACCCAGCAGGGTTTAAAATGCAAACATCTGATGTTTACATGTAATTCTACTTGTGGAAATAGAAGTTCAGTATAATATAGAAGGAACATCTTCCAACAAGTGTAAATTAAGCTACAAGACTAGGGTCTATATTATATGAATGAAAGTTCATAATCTGAACGCTCTACAGAGCGAAAGTGCCGGACCTCAAACTCCTTATTGTGGGGGGCTGCACCCCCCACCAAATATATATATATATATATATATATATATATATATATATATATATATATATATACCAACTCTGAGATCACACTACAGTGAGGAAAGACCAAATATTCCGACTTTCACTGTACTGCGACCCCACAAGAAGCTCTTTGAAGTCCATCATTTTCAGTCTTCAGAGCATTCGAGATTATGAACTATCGTTCATATAATATAGACCTCAAGACTAAAGTCCCAGAACATACTAAAAGTGCAAGCAGATAGGTTGGAAAAAAACCCCAGAAATTTAAAAAGTAGTATCACCACACAGGTCACTGTACGTGGAACTTAAATATTTAAACAGAATTGAAGTAAACAATTTTCTCCCTCTCTTTCCTTTTTGATGAAAGGCTTGTTACTCGCAGTTCAGGGCTTTCCACAACTCTCCAAGTCTTGAACGAAGTCTTGCAAACACAAGACAATTGTTGCATTCATCTAACTGTAGGTCTAAACTGGATGTTATAAACACAGTAAATATTAATTTTTGTAATGTATAACCACCCTGCAATACCCTGGTAACTGTTCAAACAGCACACATACTGGCAGCAACATTTTATTCATATAGCTGAGAGCTTTCATATGAGGCTAAGCAGTTCTTCCTATGTCACTTGAGTGTTGAGGTATTTCCAGAAATATGAACATTATTAAAATGCAAATAAATATACAAATAATCTGTATCTTTTTAGCTCCACTGGACAGAGGTCAAATATCAGTACAGTTGTGTTTGCCATCATAATACCATGGATGGAGCATGGTTTTGGAATTCTTTTTTTGCTCAAAATGTTTTATTAATTTTTTAGAAAAATGTTACAGGATGTGTTGAGCTTTTGAATACATTATATTTATTAAATATAACAGTATAAATTATAAGTAAATGGAATAACAGATAAACTATTTACAATATATACAGAAAGCCTGATTATAGATAAATAACACAAGCCATAAACACAGTTTTCAACATCAATTAATATAAGCATAGTTAAGATGAAAAATTTTCAATGAGGGTTAATAGTTTCAACCAAGGATTATTCTTAAAATTATTAGGAAAAAATGTATTTTTCTTAGTTGTTTCTTTTGTAGCAGTCTCTTTCAAGAAGATAAGAAATCCTTCAAATTTTGGTTCTGAAGAATTCTTCCAGTTTTTCATAATAATGTTTCTGGCCACAGCAAGAATTGTCCAGGTTAGATTAAAAAAAGTCTCTTTTTGAGTTTTTTATTTCCAAAATATTAAACAACTTTTTTTGTTAAAAATTAAAGAATTTGACCATAAATCTTCAAGAAAATCTTGTATTTTTTTTCAAAATTTACATATCATATATAACAATCATAGAACATATGTGACTGATTACCATAGCACTGTTTTTTACATCTCCAGCATTCAAAACATTTTATTTTTTAATTTTAGCAACTCTAATAGTAGTCAAAAACATTAAATAATCTCCAATAAAGAGTCTAAGATGTGCTTTTAATAGATAGAAGAAGTTGCTTTTCATTTTGTTCAATTAAAACTACCCAATGCTCTTTTGTGATGAAATTCTAAAAATCCGTCATTTAGATTACTATTATCTTTTGCTATAATAGAATGTTAAATTACTGATTTCCCAATTTTTATATATTTTATAAATAATTTCATTTAAAATGTTAACCCACCCTGGTACACCATCACAAAATGAATTGGATTAATGAGAGAACTTAGTATGAATTAATGTAATAAATACTCAAAATAAGTTACATCATTAATATCAATCTAGTAGCATAGCTGGGGGAGGGTGAGAGGGGAGATATGCCCCAGGCGGCACTTTTGGGACTTTATTTAATAGTTTTAATTAAAAAAAACTGTTTTAAGGGCATTCTACTTTAAGAACAGTCACGTAGTATCACATACTTTTCTTCTGGTCCGTTCGCCCGCATCATGTCTGTGCGTGCATTGTAGATGTCCTATCCATCCGCTCTATTTTAAAATACAGTAAAACATTTGCTTCACCTGTTGCAAGGGTAATTTTGCTGCTTCTTATTTTTCAGCAGGTAAGAGGAGTTTTCTTTGTGTGGTTAACCAAGTAATTAGTGTGTACCGATCATTTTATTGTTCACATTGTGTGCAATGTTCACCAAGTAAGATGTGTGTGTGTGTGTGTGTGTGTGTGTGTGTGTGTGTGTGTGTGTGTGTGTGTGTGTGTGTGTGTGTGTGTGGATAAAATTGGGTGAATAATATTTCAGAAAATGATTTTTCTGTTGTTTTAAAAAAATGTGAATGTCCGCTCATATCAACTATAAGGATAGCTGAATGAGTGTTGAATGAATTTTTGTTTACTAAATATACATGTCCTGATACTCTATTTCTGATTTTTGATTGTATAGTAGTAATGTTGTTTTCTTCCCGTGGATAGGTCTTAACTTGTGGTGCAATTTGCTATGAGTGCTATGTATATTTTTTATACAGTTTTCCTGCTGCATACAGTTTTCTAAGTATTCTGAACATAATTGCTGATGCTGAATTTCAAAATTCTGGGTATCAATTTTTAATCACTAAATGTAAAGGTTTAGATTTAGTAGACGTCGATACTCCAAGTGATGTTGTTAATGATAATTTCCTGTGTGGTACTATGTGCTTTAATTTATCAGTATTATCTGTAAAGGTTGGTATTTTCCATTGTGGATTAAATTTACTAATTCTTAGTTGGTGATACAGACCTCTTACTTCTTCTGCTTGATGAGTGGGATTTGCTTCTGGTTCTACTAGTAGATCTACCTTTTTGTGCGTTATGATTTTTCTTAATAGTTTTACATTTCTTTGGGGGTAACGGTAGCACCTGACCCCTAAATGCTGGCGACAATAACACCCAATTTTGTACTGCCTTACAATATTCTCCAGTAGGGCCCCAACCATGATTTTGTGTAAGTACCTTTATCCATAACACTTTTGTCATATTTTGGACTATGTCTGTAATAGAATTTGCAGCTTGATTTATTGATGCTGCTACATTTGCATCTCTATTTTGCTGTCTAGCTGCATCTATTTGAGCAAATAATGCATCTAGTATTTCAATCCAATTGTGTGTTTCTGCCATATACCAAATATGTGCTGATGGAAGTTCTTTTACTTGTTATATGACATGTTTAACTGCAGTTAAAATATTTTGACCTGTAGGTAGTGTTAATTCAGTTACCCCAGTTAATTTTAATAGTTGAGACACTACACCTGCCATTATATTGTCTGTGTGTGCAATCTATCTACATTCTCAAAGGGATCATTTGTCTTTTGCAATGTTTATTTTGAAGCATAGCCAGCATATAATTGCAATTAGAATAAAAATAAATAGTAACATAACCAAACGTACAGTAAGGGAAGTTTTCTTTGTGTGTGTTCACCAAGTAATTAGTGTGTGCCAATCATTTTATTGTTTACATTGTGCACCGAAGTTCACCAAGTGGTGATACATGTGTGTGTGTGTGTGTGTGTGTGTGTGTGTGTGTGTGTGTGTAATGCCCCAGTTATGTATACCTGGTGATTAGTGTTACTCAGGCTCAAACCCTGTACCTTAGGTACAAAAAATGGGTCAATATTAAATCAGCAAATGCTTAAAATAGCGATTGCTGATTTATTGACCTTTTAAAAATGAAAAATCCCGAAGACACAGAAGAACAATTTTTTTTCCAGGGGAAAAAATCACTGGGCCATTTTCAGGACTTTACCATTTCCTCCACTGTGGTGTAATCTTGGAGTTGGTATATTTAAGTAGGAGTAGGGGGGCGTGGGGGGGGCACAGCCCCCCACTTTTTGTGTTTTGAATTTTTTTTTTGTGTAACAGCAATTTTTTTCCCTGGGAAAAAAATTGCTGTTCCGTGTCTTCAGGATTTTCAGGTTTTGGTTTTAAAGGGTCGATAAATCAGTGTTTGCTATTTTAAGCGTTCACTGATTTAATATAGACCCCAAAAACAAGTGCCTGAATTCTCTACCCATACCACCACTTGTGATTCATGGAGTTGAGTCCATAGCTATCAACTGTCCAGATTTTCATAGAATGTTTGGAATGTTTGGCTCATTCTTTTGGTCTGTTCCACTTAAAATGTGTGGTTTTTTGGCAAATTAGTGAGATCTGAATTCACTAAAATGATAGCCATTTAAATTTCAGTCTTCCTATCTTTCAGAAAAGACATGGTAACACAAAATATTTTATTCTAGCAACTTTCTAAGATTATACAAGCAATGTTTAAAATGCGTCCCTGGTTTTGGGCCTTTGGTCTCCCCCCAATAAATTTTGGCTTTTTCTAGATTTCTTGTGCTGCAAAGTTGAGAGATATAGCTGAGTGTCAAGTAGATTTTACAAAGAGCTGAGAGCTTCAGGGGAAGAGAAGTTTAGTGCTGCTTATGCCAAGTCTGCTTGCATTGTTAGTAGCATAACAGGTAGTATACTTGCTTTTGATGCAGAACATACCTCTCAACCTGGAAACATCAAAAATCTGGACGAGGCCCGTGAAAAATAGGTACAAATCATCTAATTTGCATATATAATTATGTATCCCCACCCACTCCAATGGAATTGTGGGACACCAACTTTCAAACGCTAACTGAAGAACAGACAACCAAAATATGGCACCAGAGTCCCCCTACAGCCATTCCAATGTCCCATTACCTGGCAATTTCTCCCAATTTACCATAAACACTAATATGTGCATACTTCTTTACTTTTACAATGATTATTTGGATTTTATTTTTTTATTTTGCAGCACAACAATGCACAAACACTAAGACATCTGCTAAACAAAGCAATACTGTGTCACAGTGAAAATAGACTTGGCACTAAAACTTCTCTGCCCTTGAAACTCGCATTTATTGAAATAGCATTGAAACCCACACACCACATCCAAAGAAAATGCATCTGGCCAGTAGTGGATAAAGATTACCTTCGGGCTGTTTTCAAATCATTGACCCTTGCACACAAAACAAGAAACATACATGTGTTCTTTTCTTTGATACACCTTCCTGACTTTAAGTTATATTCCTTGTATAATACAACACACTTGTTAGACAGAGAGCATTTAAAATTTATTGTTTGAACATTTTTCCAGTAGGCTGTACTGTAGGCAATGAAACAAAATGCATGAACCATAATGACAAAACTGCCCAATTCAGAACATTTCCACCATAAAAGTCTACTTCCACACCCACACTATAAATAGAATGATAGTAGTGTAAGCCATAGGCATCTAGCACAGCTTCTCACACTTATTTTCAACTTCAATTTTTTTGGGGGGGCAAAAGGTCAAAAACCAGGGACACATTTTAAACATTGCTTGTATAATTTTGGAAAATTGCTAGAATAAAATGTGTTACCAACATGCATTTCACTGGCAAGTCTTGAACCCAGGACCCTATGCACTACGGTCAAGAACAACATACACTATGCCAAATCAGCAGTCCCCTAAAAGTTAGGAAGACTGAAACTTAATGGCTATCATTTAGTGAATTTAATTCTCACTTCTCACCATAGCTCTCAACCTCTTAGCACAAAAAACCTGGACAAAGCCAAAAATGGGGGAATACAAATTTAGTTCTCACTTCTCACTCAACATAGATCTCAACTCTTAGCACAAAAACCTGGACAAACAACAAAGCCAGTAATGGGGGAATATAAATTCTGTTCACTTCTCACCATAGCTCTCAACTCTTAGCACAAAAAAATCTGGGCAAAGTTCAGAAATGGTGGTGGCTAGGGACTTTAGGCTCTTTTTACCCTGTACCAAAGGTACAGGGTTTGAGCCTGAATACCTCTAGCCACCAGGTGTATTACATGGGGGCATATTCGCACACACACCTTACTTGAGTGGGTCCAAACTCTTTGGAAATGCAGATGTGCTGGTACAAATGACTCGTGCAATGAAACTAGTATAGTACATCTGCCTGTATTTGTATTTTGCTATACTTAGCTGGAGAAGTAAGTCCACACAACATATCTCATGCAGTTGCTGAAAAAGTCCTTACTGCAGCTGAAATTTATTAGACTTTGAATCTCTGCCACCCAAAAATCTTGACAACCTATTTCGATGTTACTATACCAACATCAGTGGCTAAACATTTTCCAATGTAAGTAATGTGTTTTAAGAAATCACAACAAAAAGCAGAAATCACAGCTTACTAAATGCATGAGATTTTATGAAACTGAGCATTGGAATGTCAATTTTTTTTCATCTGAAAATGCATTCCTCTGCATCCATAGATGTATGTAACTACTTGTTATTACAGTTTATTCCTTCTTTCTATTAAGACTTGCAGGTTGTATTTTCTCTATCTCAAGTCATGCAGATCATCAGCACCTGTTTCTTAGGGAAGGATTCTCAGACCCAAATATATTAAAACACATAACGGTATAGTAAGGGAACATACAGATAAGCAAAGAGACTGTACTCTTACAAACAATTCTTCTTTAAACAACCCTCTGTCCAGATAACTCTATGTAACTAAATGTAAATAGACAGAAACATTAGGATGTATTTTGTAGATAAGCATAACAACTCTCCTCTACATATTTGTTTTTCTTTCTGAAACTGGACGTTGCAGAATAGCCATAAAAGAGCACGGTCTCTAGATGCCTCTAAAAATTACTGAAGTCCCAGAAAAATATTTAAAGTCTAAAAATCATGCCTTGTTCGAGGTGTAATCTACATACACATATTTTGCAATACAGTCAGCATTTACTTCATCATATCCTCTGGTTCTGTCTACGTCAAAGTGTAATCCCTTGTTGTTGTCTCACATACTGCTGTTATGAGGTTATGATGTCACATATGGTATCTTAGGCTCTGATCTAAGCAAGAGCAAGTTGTATATGTATCTGGAAATGAGTGAGAATACACACACACACACACACACACACACACACACACACTACATTTATATATATATATATATATATATATATATATATAGAGAGAGAGAGAGAGAGATTCTCTTCTCTTTTAAGAAACAGCAATAATAAAAAGAAAGTGCAACATTACTTAAGGAGCCATACATATGTTATTTAAGAAACAGCAATAATAAAAGGAAGGGCAGGGTTACTTGCAATAAACAGACATAATTCCCCCATAACTTTAGTCAAAAATTGCCGAGGGCTCTTTAAACAAGCAATAATTACGTTATATCTCAGAGGCATTTAAAAGCACAGAAAGAAGGGAATGAGCATTTTAATCTGAACTACAGCACAATATTTTAAAGTAGACCTGTACCAAATCATTTTCGAGAAACGAAAATATCAAGAAAAGAATATGAACTGCATATTCTACGTATACAAACTAAACGTTAAGGCAAGGCATCCGCACCCTAACCACAAATTTCAACCATTTTTCCAAAAAGGCCACATCCTCACTTTCTCACTTACATTTCAACAAGTGGCAGAAAGTAAAGTACAGTAAGATTAGGGATGATCAGTTATTTAGCCTTTTCATTCATTCTCCAGCCCAACAGCATTATATTGTACTGGCACTTCATTATTTGAGCACAAGTTTACTTTGTAAAGTTATTTTCCAGTGAACACTGTAGTAGAAAAACTATGATTCAGGTTTTACATTACGCAAACTTTGTTTTCTGGGCTTTGGTTTTAGGACAACCGTTACCTAGATATTCAGAGTACAAAGACAGCATAGTGAACGAAGTGACCTATTTTTTTTAACCCAAGAGCATAAGTTTTCAAATGCTGCAGGCATGATTCTTTCTCTTTTCTTATCTTGTGTAAGTTAACTGTTACTAACTACTAGTAAGAGTCAAAATATACCACACTCAAATCAGAAAACCCCTATGAACAGCAAGCTCCAGAGTCCCTTTCTTCCTGTACTGTAGGCTTGTATTTATGTTTAGTATTAACATCAGCAGTAGTTGTTGGCCAGCAACCACTATTGTCAACTACAACTGCCCTTTTTATATTTATAGGTAAATATTACGCCAGCCAGTTCATTAAAACAGCTGAATTCATGCCACCCCCCCACACACACACACACACACACACACACACACACACCTTTCTTGAGTTCAATACTTCCAACAAGAGTCTAATAATCCATGAAACGAGTGCTGCAATGCAAATATGCACTTTCCCCCAAACGAAACAAGCTGCCGATAATCCACTTCACTTAGATAAATCCAAACCTGCACTCTCCCCGAAACAAGTACTGCTGCCAATAATCCACCACCGCTCACATTTACTGCTGGCTGTGCTATTTCATAAATCCAAACCTGCTGTTCCTGCTTGCATTTGCAGCCGGAAATGGTGATGCGAGCTCCTTGAGCTCGATTCCGACTGGCTGATAGCCATGACGGGGCTGACGTCATTGCGTACGTGATGATGTCAGCTCTGACAGTGCAATATTTAAAAAAAATAAATAAACCAAAAGGAAAAAAATTGGAAATGAAGGGGTGCCACTTGGGAATTGTGGCACCCCTTCATTTGGACCTCAAAACTCGG
This sequence comes from Protopterus annectens, assembly GCF_019279795.1. Lineage (NCBI taxonomy): Eukaryota > Metazoa > Chordata > Ceratodontiformes > Protopteridae > Protopterus > Protopterus annectens. The sequence goes on along the minus strand of NC_056732.1, from coordinate 1,251,787,531 downwards.
TAAAAAATGAGTAATTCGGTATGGTTGAGAGGTATGATGCAGAAGGGTGTGGGTTCTACTCCCATAGTATGTAGATGGATTGCTAATACTGTACCGTGTTGTACTTTAAAGGGGGTGGATGCTGCAGTCCTGAGAATGTCCTCCTTTGGAGGAGATAACAGGTTCATAGTAGGTATCAGTTTGCCATCCATTCCCTATTGCAATGTTACTAGCTTATCATTTTTTAATATAGCATAGGAAATTTATTCCTCAAGGGCAACAGGCACTTTATTTGTAGATGAAACAATGAAATATAAAGTTGTTTGCTAGCAGCAACCTCTTCATTAGTTACAAATCTCTTTAATGTGGAATTATTTATATGACTTTTACTTCTGCAGAGATTGTGCATATTTACTGATATTGGTGGGTTGTAATGACAGAATTTTGAGTAGACATTTATTATGGAAATGTTCTGAATTGGCAGTTTTGTCATTATTGGTTTATTCATTTTGTTTCATTGCTTACTGAAATAACAGGTTCATAGTAGGTATCAGTTTGCCATCCATTCCCTATTGCAATATCACTAGCTTATCATTTTTTAATGTAGCATAGGCAATTTATTCTTCAAGAGCAACAGGCACTTTATTTGTAGATGAAACAATAAAATATAAAGTTGTTTGCTAGCAGCGACCTCTTCATTAGTTACAAATCTCTTTAATGTGAAATTATTTATATGACGTTTACTTCTGCAGAGAGTGTGCATATTTACTGATATTGGTGGGTTGTAATGTCTGAAGTTTGAATAGACTTTTATGATGGAAATGTTCTGAATTGGCAGTTTTGTCATTATTGTTTCTTACATTTTGTTTCATTGCTTACAGGAAAAATGTTCAAAACAAATTTATAACACACTGTAATAAGTGTGCTGTATTATACAAGGAATATAATTTAATAAATTAGGATGTGAATCAAAGAACTCATGTATGTTTGCATGGTCTTAAATATGTGTGCAAAGGACCTATGATTTGAAAACAGCGAAAAGGTAAACTTTATCCAGCACCGGCCAGGTGCATTTTCTTTGAATGTGGGTTTCAGTGCTGTTTCAATGAAGTGAGTTTCAAGGGCAGAGAAGTTTTAATGATAAGTCTGTTTTCATTATGAGACTGTATTGCTTTGTTTAGCAGATGTCTATCAGTGTTTGTGCTATAAAATTTAAAATAAAAGTTTTAAATGGAATCCAAATAATCATTGTAGAAGTAAAGCATAAAGCAGTATGCACATTAGTGTTTATGGTAAATGGGAAGAAACAGCCAAGTAATGGGACACTGGAATGGCTGCAGGGGGGAGGGCTGTACATGGGGACCCCATCTGACCATGATTTTGTGTGTGTGTGTGTGTGTGTGTGTGTGTGTGTGTGTGTGTGTGTGGGGGCACAAACTCTAGCTACGTCACTGTATAAATATTAAAATCTAAGTACACGGATTCCAATGATTTCATTTTAGTTCCTTCAAAGCACTGATACCAGCAATAAAATTGTTGACTTTTCCTAGTATTACGTGCATGTGTTGGTATATTATTATCAATATTTTTGTTAAGGAAAAGGGAATAAGGGATTCAAACCAAAATCTATATGTTGAATTGAATGATATATTTTTTATTTTTTTTAATTAAGCTTGAATAATTAGATAGGGATTTGAATATAATTACAAATAAAGAACCAAAGGGGATTATATAATTTTATATTGTTTGAATCTGGTTTTGGAATTCTTAATGTAAAAATGAACAAGCAATATTTGATGCCTAGAGGCATCAGTAGGATGTAACTACAGAACAACGTGAGATGTCACTAGGCTGCAATGAGAGAAAGGTTTTCCAGTTCACTTTAAAACACATCTTTGGCCTGTGTGTAGAATCCAAACTACTGGCAGAATCCCAGACAGACAGGCTATGCATAGATGATAGCCCAGCTCTGAAGCAGAAAAACTGATGGATGCAAATAAGCAGCTTTAACTGTTGTATCATGGTGATACCTGCATGTTGCATATATTATGTAGTCTTGGTCACAGTGAAGATCTCTGAGCAACCTCTCTGTTGAGCATACACCTGTTAGATGCTTCTTCTGTCATTTTTATAGAGTCAATAAATCAGGAATTCTTTGGTGAGGGTAATTAGTAAAATTAAATCATAATATTTGGGTTATATCCCACCTACTTGTGCCCTCACTCTGGTCAGAGTTTTCATCAACAGTATTGCATTACATATGAACACACTGGCTAGTCCTATAACACCCGTGGTGAGCAAGACATACAGCCAATCTTGATAGGAGCTTCAGATCCTGCATCAGTGTAATTTTGGTAGTATAGTGTCTTGTACTTGTTTATTGCACTTCTTCAAATATATGTATTTAGATTTATAATGCATATTTTATGGTTATGGTAGGCTGTTGTCAATATTGCCAATTTTATTATTTCTGAAGCCAACTTCTTAAAGATGAATAATGGAAATTTTGAGAAAAAGCAGCATAAAATGGTAAAACTGAAAAGTCTAGCAGTGATGAGTCATGTCAAGGAAATAGGTTTCAATGTTGAATGAATATAATGCTTTACCTTTTCTTTCATTTTATTTTAATTTTTTATTTACTTTTGTTTACTGGGGAATTTGGACTGGACACAGGTCCTGTTTTCAGCAGAGGTTCAGGGAGAAATGCTCAGTTTTACAGAATAAGTTATACAAAATTTACATAATAAATGTACATACATAAAATAGTAAAGCTATGGCAGTTAATCAAAACAAGAATCCAGTAAAATATTAGTTAAAATTGAACTTATAAGAGTTTAGTTGTTTTCAAAAGGAATCAGTGGTAATTAGATACTAAGTAGGTGACAGTGAAGGAACAACAGGATGAAGATGGTTACAAATGAAGAATGAGTATTGAGGAGGTCCAGGTAATACAAGCGTCTATTAGAGGTAGAGATAGTAGTGGAGATGGGTAGGGGATAGTTAGATAGTCAGGGACTGTGCAGAAGTAGATCCTTACGGCCAGTTAGATAAAAGAGTGGTGAGAGTTAGTAAGGGTTTGGAGTAGGGGAGCTGGAGATTATCCAGGAACATCACATGTATGAAGCCGGTAACTAAGTAGGTAGGACTTTAATTGAATTTTATATGATTTTAGTGAGTATTCTTGTCATATTGTTTGTGGGATGAAATACAAGACTTTAGCAAGGTGGTGGGAGAATGGTGATTAAGCAGCAGAATTGTTGGGTTTGGATACATGTAATAGGCATTTGTCTACTGAACATAGTGGCATGGTTCTCCAGACCTTTACTTAGTTTGGCCTCTGAATTCATACACCTCTTTTCTGATTATGATTGTTTTTTGTCTTTCGGCTTTTTCCCAGTAAGGGGTCGCCACAGTGGAACTCCGGTCCGCTAATGATTGGCAGTAGATTTTTACAAAATGCCGAGGTGCCAGCTCGACGCCCAACCTTCAATGAAGGCATGCCCATTTACACACGCATGTCTTTCGAATGCTACCCAACTGCGGGGAGGACATGCAGACTCCACACAGAAGGCACTCCCAAGCCACACTGAGAATTGAACGGGAGAACCTCTTGCTGTGAGGTAACAACGCTACCGCCGTACCACCGCGCCATACAACTCTACTGCCATACAACTCTCAATTAGCTATAAAAGCTTTCTCATGGAAGATTTGAATTTTGCATAAGAAAGCACATTAAAACAACAGGGTCCTAACTTGGTATAATTGTTGGAATGGTGTCAGGTCTGTGGATAGCACATGGAGATATGAATCTTTGAATTCAGGTCTGTGGATAGCACACAGAGATATGAATCTTTGAAATTATCTGCAAAGATTCTAGAGAAAAGAAGGAAAATGAAGTGAACACTTTCCTCTGATACATCTAATGATGAAAATATTTTTATATAAGAAGTTTAATTTCCCTGCTCTCAGCATGGTGATAAAGAGAATTTTTCTGTAGGAAACATTTCTTCCACAAAACACCTCAAATTATATTAGTGAATTTGTGGTGTAAAATGCTTCTTCACCTGAAAAGAGACACAGAGGTAATAGGGCTTCCTGATTTGAACTGAACAGTGTGTTTACAGTGTTTACTTTATTATACTTTTGGAGTATTGTAAAGGAAATAATCTCCAGATGCATAGTATACTGTCTTATGAAAGCAGTAAGATTTATCTCTCAAATGTCTCTGATTTTCAGGGACCTCCTAATTGTAGCTCAGATTTTTGATCTAGCCCTCCTAAAATCTGGGATTTTCTGAAAAAAGGGAGTGTTTTACAGTCAACAAATAATGTTGGTTATTAAAGTCACACACTTCTTTTACTTCAGATAATGTATTTTATTTGAAATCATCTTATTATATCAACTTTAAAAATCAGTAATGTAATAATCACTATTATTTAAAAATTGTTCCTGAATTGAGAGCATAGCACTTTATTATTTTCTGCCATGTCCTCAAGTCTAGAGGTATAAGGTTGACAGCTATGCTGATGAGACACATAAAACATTTCTAGATATGAAGGGCTTGTATACAACTAGCAAGCTGATCCAGGTACTATGTTCTTAGCTACATCTAATTAAAAGAGAGAAAAAAAAACACATTGCAAAATATCAAGATAAAACAAAGTTCATCCCTGACCATTTTCAAGTGCAGCTTAGATCTATGGATGGGAAACGGAACATTTACCCCGGGACTGCTCCCAAACTACTAACGGACAGAGGCAGCTCCTAAATGCTTTATCTCATTCACAGTTCCTCTCAAATTATCTATGATATGATCTAATTAGGGGTAATATATAATTATCAACCATAGAATGAGTAAGGCCTGTCTATAACCAATTTGGATAGGTTATTTCAAGAACAAAAACTGGAAATTGGCTAAGCTTAAAAATGGCCTACAATGGGAGTTAGCCTAGTACTTACCTATGAGACTATTGCCTTTTGATAATGATTCAAGATTACTTGATAAACACAGTAACAATTTTATATGTCTGTTGTGTTAGCTATAAGGGCACTTCATTATCTACACACTTGGGATCTTATAAAAGATGACCAAACTGCAGAAGTGTGCGGACCAAATACTCCACAATAAAACCACAGGTATACTGATGCTGTAGAAAATGCTGGTAGTCCACAAAGTAAAGCAAAAATGTTTATTTTAAGACAATAGAAAGCTGGTAAGTGCTTTCATCCTCAACAAAAGAACTTCATCAGACCCTTTTCTTTTCTTTTGTTGAGTATTGTGGAGTATTTGGTTTGCACTCTTCTGCAGTTTGGTCAGTAGTTTCTTTTTGTCTTTTGGTGCTTACTATCTTATAAAAGCTCCATTTAGACTAGATTCAGGTACATTTACAGTCTATCTGCAATAGTAATAATACAAATATAACAGAAAAAAATGTTTGCTGCAGTGGATATGGTAGGAGATCAAAGAATGATATTTGATTATGATGCTGTACCAGGGACTGCCATAGCTGGGGTTTTCTTGAGAAGACCTGCATGGTTTTAAAATTAATCATGAATCTTGCAATGAAAATGTTAGAGGAAAAAGACCTAATCCTTCTGTGATATGCTATTCTTTAATTTGATGTTCCAGCACATTATATAATGAATCTTGAAAAGAAAGGTCAGAACAGATCTTTATTTTAAGTAATCTGCTCCTTAGTTCCAAAGGAATTAGGCTCCTAACAAAAAAAATGCATGCAAGGGGGTTGCATTTAGCAGTTTGTTCAGTAAACGCACTGCCGTGGAATGCAGTCCAGTAACAATCTCAGTTCCACAACTAAAGGATTCTACCAAATACCTTCAAAATGGCTGCCACATTCCTTTCACCTGTCCCCTCATTCTATTACACACTGGAGGCATGTTTCAGTGAAATCATTCTGTCTGATATCAGATTACAAGTGCAAAGGCACAATAAGCTTTAGAATGAATAGATCAAGTTTTCTTAAAGATGTTGATATGAAGGGGATGCTTAGTTCAAAATCAAAATTTTTCTTAGTGTCAAAAGACAGATTTCAAGAGACGTTCTTGATTTGCTAAACTTGAGCAAAGTCATAAATGCAAACACCTTTAAGATGATCCCTCCATTATTACACTTTCTTTCAGGGAACAGAATTCTTATATGACAACCATGGATGTGGATGATGCCTGTCACCTTTTTCTAAACACACACACACACACACAAATACTGTTTTTATTTTTGGCATTTGGGCTGTTCACAGCCAATAAAGTCTTTACCAGATATTTAGTTGTGTTTTCACACCCTGAGAAACAAAGCATTCCAGTTTCTTCTAATATATATATATATCATACATATTCAACCAACCCTTAAAATTTTGTTACAGGAAATACACCAATCTCAAACAGTTGTTTGAAAGGAAAAGGAAAACATATGAGAAAGGTGGAACACAGGTAAAATTAGGAACACACAAATGTGGTAGATGTGGCCAATGTTCCTTCATTACAGGAGAAAAAGAACTATTTCTCAAAGGTACAGGTACCAGGTTAAAAAGTTCCGGATACCACACGTGTCATACCAAGGGGGTAGTTTACCTGGCGCATTGTCTGGCATGTGGGAAACACTATGTGGGTAAAACGGAAAGACAACTTAAACAACGGATTTATGAACATATAAGAGACATCAACAAGAAGAATGAAAATAACGCCCTATACAGACATAGCCAGACATGTGAGAGAGCAAATATAAAGTTCTGGATATTAGAACAAGTGAAGAAAAATGATAAGGGGGGCGACTGGGAAGCCCTACTAGAGTACAGGGAACTCATATGGCAACTCAGGTTAGATGCCTGCGGCCATATGGGATTAAACGATCATCTTTCCATCAAATCTGCATTAAAACTTCTTGCTAATAACCCCAAATCTTGAATGCAATATCAACTGGGTGGATAGAAGATACATCCTCTTATGTGTGGGCCTTCCATGCTCTATGCCTTCATGTATTTACCACTTGTTATGTACTGACCACTATTTATGTATTGACCATTATTAATAATATTTTAAATACAATATATATATATGTATAGATAAAGAATTCCTTATAATAAATTATATACATATTTAGGAATTTATGTATATTTTTATAATATTCCTAATATTTATGAATTTTGTTGGTTATATGCATTGGAAAGGGACATATATTTTAAGTAACATCACTACATATGATTTGTAAACAAATGTATGTATAAGTGTAAATATTTTAGTAAAGGGAGCTGGTGTAAATTCAGTTTTGAGTTCCCTATACAGTTTTGTAAAATGTTTTTTAAAAATGTTTTAAAATTGGTTTATATAATGAAAAGGTTTTACGTTTTTTAAAATGTGAACATTTCAGGAAAAGTTATTTAAAGGGATCTGTCATGGTGTAGTTAATTAACTTGTAATTTAACACTAATTGAATGTGATGTGATACTATATAACAGCAAGATATTTTGGTAATCATGTGATTCTGATGAAGTCTATCTGACGAAAGCGCGCTCAATCCTGTTTGTTTGCTGTGTAGTTTTTTATTAAATTTCTTTTTTGTGGATTCGTGGTCCAACCATTCTATTCCAGGCATTCCATATAATTGAGAAGTTGAAAAGTGGAGTTATTGTGGTGTACCAACGGAGGATACCCTTCATTGTGTGTAGCTAGCGGGCTTGTTACACTTTATTTTGAACAATCTCAGTTCCACAGCTAAAGGATTCTACCAAATACCTTCAAAATGGCTGCCACATTCCTTTCACCTGTCCCCTCATTCTATTACACACTGGAGGCAGGTTTCAGTGAAATCATTCTGTTTGATATCAGATTACAAGTGCAAAGGCACAATAAGCTTTAGAATGAATAGATCAAGTTTTCTTAAAGATGTTGATATGAAGGGGATGCTTAGTTCAAAATCAAAATTTTTCTTAGTGTCAAAAGACAGATTTCAAGAGAAGTTCTTGATTTGCTAAACTTGAGCAAAGTCATAAATGCAAACACCTTTAAGATGATCCCTCCATTATTACACTTTCTTTCAGGGAACAGAATTCTTATATGACAACCATGGATGTGGATGATGCCTGTCACCTTTTTCTAAACACACACACACACACACACACACAAATACTGTTTTTATTTTTGGCATTTGGGCTGTTCACAGCCAATAAAGTCTTTACCAGATATTTAGTTGTGTTTTCACACCCTGAGAAACAAAGCATTCCAGTTTCTTCTAATTAATTGACTGTTTGCTAGTGGCAAAAACAAGAGACTTATTGATTCACTATATAGAACAGTTTTTGTTTTTCAGGCTGTAGCAGTAAATTATAAACAAAGTCTCTTCTAACTCCCTGGACAACTTCTGCTTTTCTAGGGGGTACTCCCAGTGAAGGTTACAGACAAGTGGAGCTTTGAGCACTTCTGCCAAAATTTGTCTAGCAGAAAAAGATCAAGACAGTTTTTGTACGTTCTATTATACGTCTTCTTGCATTATTTTAGTACTTACCACAGGACTTCATATAAAGAAAACTTACTAGTGTCTTAATAAATTCGAGTCAAACCAAGTTTCCATGTAAGTGATGAGTCTTAGTCCTTATAATACAAAAAAGATATTCCTGTGGTGGATAAACATAAAATTATCAAGTGGAATGGTACTTCATGACTGAAAAGAGATTCTATATTTGACAGTAGATTCTTTGAATTATAACTGTGGAATTCACTTCAGTATTTTGTCTGTACTGGTATCATTAGGGTAAATCACTTCACATTGTTTGAAAGATCTGAAAGCAGATCACAGAGGTTTGATAGCTTCTTGGGACAGTTTTCAGACAGGATATCTACAAGTCAAGACAGGTAATAATTATGTGGCACATAAAGAAACAAGTAGGCACCAGACTTTTCAAACTACTTAAGGATACAACTAAAATTTGGAAAACAGCTTTAAAATTTAGCCTGAAACTTTCAGCACTCCATGTCCCAGACTTATACAATTGGTTGGTTGATACCCTAAACAGGACACTACCATTGCCTGTTTCTGAGAGACTAGATCCTTGTATCTTTCATGACACTGTACAGATGTGTGGCTGTCCAGAGGTAGATGCTACACTTCACAGCAATAAAGTCATAAACTTTTATTCTACCCCCCCCCCCCCCACACACACACACACACAGTACAGTTTGGAAAGTAGATGCTTTTTACCTGCAACTGGACACAAAATGTAATGTATGCAGACCTGGCTGTGTGGTACAGAGGAAATTGTGGCTGACTGACTATCTGTGTTCATTTAGCAACTTCTGGATGAGGTGGGTAGAAGGGGTGGGTTTGAGTAACTAATGTCAGCTTGCCTGTCCCAAGGGGAGGAAAAAGGGAAGAGTACTTGGAAATGCCCCAACAGTGGATCCATGGAGTAGACAGAGAATGCATGGAGAAGCTGTCTAGAAGACATTATATGGCTGAGTCATCTTGGTCATGTTGCAGCAGCCATTGTATGCTACACCCCTGAACATAATGTGTATATGCACAGGGAGGAGATGGACATTAAGCAGGCAAAAAAAAAAAAAACACTCCCTCAGCAGCGGTGTAATGCTGTCCCAGGATTCCTCAGTCTTCTCACTGGTCCCAAACATTACTTTGACAGTGAATTTTCTAAAGCTATAAATTCTTTGTTAATAATGTGATTTCTCACGTTCACTTTGATAATGACTTGTTACTTTTGTACAAAGGGGAGATTTCAGCAGTTCATGAATCTTATCTCTTTATAAAAGATAATAGATTTGACCTGGAAATGAGTTATGAAATGCAGTCACAAGAATTGGTTGAACATAACCCTGATTGGTAGACTTCAGAAAAATATTATGTCCAGGATAGCTATGAATAAAAGGTAAAACAACACTGTAAAAAACAAAAGCCCTTCAATGAAGTGTATAAGCCAAACAAAGAAAAACAACAGTAGGGCTACCACGGTAGATAGCATAAACTTTTAATAAAAAATAAATTAACAAACAGGATTATCGCTTTCAGAAAAATTCCTTCATCAGATCCGTTTAAACCTCTAAGACAAAGAATTAAAATACATAGTATCAACCAATCAGTAGCTGCATCCATTCATTAAAATCGTTCTGTAACAACCAATCGATAACAGCACAAACTTCAAAGCGTATCTAGTAGCAACATAGTATCAAGCTGTAATGCAATAGCACATCACCTTAAAGTCACAGTCTATGAGCTCTTAAAACAGGCTTTAATTGAGTGAAGCCATTCAAACCCACAGGGGTTTGTCAGGATAGATTGGAAGCTCACTGACACAACAAATTTTGTAATTAGTGCAAGTTGCCATACAGAAAATATATTGTTGACACTTTGTAGAGCATTTGGAGGATTTCTCCAACTTTGGAAGTTCTGTAGTCTCTAAATGAGGCTGCAAAGTTTATAGATACGTTTACTAATAGAACTTATGCAGCTCAGGAAGTCATTATAGTTTATAATGACTCCAGTAGTAGAAACGGAAAAGAATTATTAAGTTTAGATATGATTGATTAAAATATGATTAGTAATGAACTATTTAACAATGACACGAAAGTGGATTATAATGACTAGGATATACTTTGGTTACATATTATAATAATTTAAGTGATAGATTTGTGGAGATCATAAAGAGAACTTGGGCAGTTTTGTACAGGGATCAACAGCTTTCTCAGCTGTTTTACATGGATTTAGTTATTTCCTGTTGAACAGTAGAGATGTTGCTGGTTTGTTAATACATATAGGAATATTCAGAGAAATGATCTCTGTATTGCTATTAGTGATTCGCTGGTAAGCATTAATACTACTATGCCAGTAATAAGTGATATCAGAGACATAAAAGACTTGCATTAAGCAAAAACTCATTAGATTCATTTGTGTGTCTCTGAAATGACCAAGCTGCTTTAAGGTGCTCTCTCTCTCTCTCTCTCTCTCTCACACACACACACAACACAAACACTTAAACCTATATAGTTATATGCATGCCTCTGCACAGACACGCAACACACACACACTCACATCACTTACCTGCTACATTGCTAACAGCCTTGCAGCTTGCTCCTGACATAGACAGCAGTGGGTTTACACCATGAAAAGTTGATGCACTTTCCCATTGCTTCACTCCAAAAGAGTGCGATAGGGCATGTTTTGAATCACTTTGGCATACTATTTCAGTATTCAGTCATGGTCTACATCTCTGGGGCAGAAGGAGTGGTTAGTTTATATTAGCAAAGCCTGTGGGCTGCTGCATTTGCATGTGGTGGTATCCAGTATGATTGCGGTCGTGGTACTTGCTGCATAGTCTTCATATCACATAGCACTACAGCAGTCTTTGAATCACTTCCTCATATCACAGTAAGTGATTTAGCTACCAACAGGACTGCACAGTCTGCTATATGTTTCTTAATACCCCATACAGTCATTATGTTAGGGCTTATGAAAGAATTAAATATCTGAAAGTTAAATGGAAGGTTCATCCTCCATTGCAGTTCTTGTACGGAATGTGATAGTGTTTATATTCTTTGGAAAAACATAATGAAATCATATATACTCAAACCAACTGTTTCACTGTGGAAACCCAAGAACGACTCATTAAATACAGCAGCATAAATGTTTAATAATGGTTGGTTAAGTGCTTTATTTCAAACAAACAAATATCAAATACTTCATTGGAACCAAAATCTGAATAGTGCTTTGAAACATATTTAAACAGACATCCAAACATATCCCACAATCCACAACAAGAATTACTAACTGATAAATTCAATAATCCATATGTTGTATTAAAATATGTGCACTACTTTTGTGTTGCTGTATAATATATAAAACAAAATTGGTAAAATATTAAAATACATTAATATTGTTTCCTGTGTCATTACTTACATTTCCTGTCCTCTTTAATACGACTTAATAGAGTATTTTCTACAGTATAACTTGTTGCCTGTTTTATTACTTAGATATACTGATGGCAGTTTAAACTGTAGTAGCTTGGGTGTAAATCTGTAGACTTTGTACCATGTAGCATTCTCTTCACAAGCAAATAAAATCACTTTAACCTAATATTTAATTTCCCTAATACAGGGTTGTTTTACTGAGCAGTGTCAATAGAAACACTTAAAGACAGTTTACTAAATTTGCCAAATATGTGTGTGTGTGTGTGTGTGTGTGTATATATATATATATATATATATATATATATATATATATATATATATATATATATATATATATATATATATATATATACATATGCACAGCAATAATGTATGAATGTCAGACAGCAGTCTGAGATTTATAGAAGTCTACTGAATGTATACTAAAAACAATTCTATTATGCAAAGACCCAAAGTACACAAAATGTAGGAAGAGATGCCTCTTATAGTTGTGAGCAGAACTTCAACATGGAGCCACAATATGTCCTTGACTGCAGTTCTTCACTGCTGTAGGTGCATGCTTTGAAAGGTAACTATTTTTATCATTTTAATGAGCTCCTGTTAAAGATTAAAACAGATTTAACATAGTTCTAAAATCAGATTTGCAGCTAACTGAAGAGTGTATAAAATTATGATTGGTTTCAGCTGGAAATACGATAAGCACATTCCCAACCACACTGTATATGTGTACCTTTAAATACATGGTGCTGATAATGGAAAACTTAATAAAAGCATTTATGAAAGGAGACTTTACATTCAGAGCATACATCACTTGCAGACCTTGTTCTAACTAAAGGAAGAGCATGCCTCCTGCGCTTGTAGAGTTGAAAACATCTAACTTTTAATCATTCATGAAATCAAAATGAATCTTTTTTGTAAGAGAGGCTGGCTTCAAAATCAAATATACATGGATAAAACACTGTAATTTTCTATTACACTGATTACAAAGAACCACATGCAAAACCACATTAGCTTTATGTTACATAATATTTTCATAGTCCCTGCTGTGTAAATTGGTGACAGTAAATCAGAGCATTTTGGCTTAAAAATGAAAACATTTCTCAATTGAATACAGATATTCACTTCCATAGCATGACAAATATTAACAACAGTCAAGCTCTGGCTTTTTGAATAACTACAAATGTTACCCCACTACTTTTTCATGTTTCTCTGTGACTAAATTCTTCTTCAAAATGGTACCTGTTTTTGGAAAGTAGAGTTAAGGAAGGTTAGGTGCTAAACACTCTCTTATACAATTTAGCTTGTACTCTCCTGTCAGGACAGTAGCAGCATCAGGCCTGGTGGTCTGGATTCCTCAGATGGATTGCTTAAGGTGGGTGGATGGGGAAAGGGTTGTAAGAAGGGATGAGGAGAAAAAATATCTGTTTAAATATTCTGCTTCTTGGAAAGGAGGGGCACTCATTGTCCAGTATATCCATGCCTATAAGGATTCCGCTTTTTCACATGCTTTTGTAGCCGATAAATGGAGTAGGGGGTAAGGATATTGCCCAGCTTCTGTACATATGCATTCTCATGTTATATGCAGCCTTTAATGCCTCTGTCTTTGTTCTCACCCTTTGTAATGGCAGTTGATTAATAAACAAGCTTACTTGTAAGGATTGTAAGGGAAGAACACTGGGAACAAAGCTTGACTAAATGTAAAAGATGGGAATCTACAGAGTACAAAAACCTAATTACAAAAAGGTAGTATAATTTTATTTTAGATTTTATCGTAAACTGCAGCATGTTGTTTGCTAACTGAAGTCAATACTTCATTTTTTATTAATCAGACCTTATTAAATAGATTCTTTGGAATACTGAGGAAATAAAAGTGTATAATATCTACTGTAATATAATACTAGCCATAGTAGCAGGTAACGTGGCAAAAAGGTGATTTAGCTGTTACTTTTTTTTTTTTTTACCTTGTTTTCAATTTTTGTGTTAATTTTATTTTTCTAGTTCTGGATTTGCATACAGTTTAGATAAATAGCACTGGCAGTCTTTAAAGCCAAGCAGATTATATATCACAGTGTGCAGCTATGATAGTGATTAATATACCTGGGAGCCAATGTGGAATGTCCATGTAGTTTGTAACAGAGAGGCTTCTCTGTATTGCAGAATATTAACTTACTTTTTAATGAGAAAAAGGCAATCCCAGATCCATTTTAGATAGTTTCTCTGAGCGGTATATTTACATTATTATGAAGAATATTCATTTATGCTGTTGGCATACTAACTAAATCTGTTTTTGTGCAAAAAAACATATTAGATTTTTGGCCATTTGTTTGTAAAAATGGCCTCTGCAATGTAAGCATAAAAGATGCAAAGATTCTAAATGCTGAGGTTCCCTTACAATCACTAAGAAAAATACTGTGATGCATTTTGTATTGTTTACCAGCAGGTAGCAGTAGTGAGCAAAAACAATAAGAAATCTGCCAGTCAGTGATTATAATTTATTATCCATTTCTGTTATAGGTGGGGTGTGCAGACATAGTTACAGTAATAATTACCAAGACTGAAGTGTTTCCTAGGCAACCATTTTTTAAACTTCATTCATTCTCTTGCTGAGTGTGTTCCTGTAAAGCATGACATTGCTGTACTCTGAGGTTTGCTGCCCCGCTGCTGCTTCAGGTTTGAGGTTAGTAAGAAGCATCTTGAGGGGCACTCAAGCATATGCATCTCAGGCTGGGATAAAAGCACAGAGTGACATTATCAAAAGACCTTTCCCCCCTTTGTTTCATTGCTTAGTAATGGTTGTATAAACATGCTAATGTGTTTTCTCAGTTGTGGAAATGAGTTGCGGTAATGATGGATTGTTGACACTTAAAGCACTATTTTTAAATGACCATAAGTCTTGTAAAAATATTTAAGGAAACCTTCTTTAAGCATGCATTGAGAGATGAGTTGCGCAGATTGTACACAACCTTGGTGTGTTTTCATGTGGAAGCAGAGTTGTAGGGTGCCTTCTGCTAATGTTGTGTCATTTAACACACTTCATTTAAAACAGTAGTTGATACAGTGGGCAGTAACCCATTCTACTTCCTACTCAGACAGAATCAAGTCTCTGCCTCGAAGAAGAAAAGACGTCTGTGATATAAATTATACAGGAGAAAACTGTAGTTTTATCATTATCATCACACTTAATCTTACACTGACACTTCTTGACTGCTAGCAAAAGAACTATTTTTTTATAACATCCATGTATTTGTGTTTACAACACTGCCAAAAAGCTTCAAATGACCGAATTCCCATAAAAGGTATAACCCAAAATCCATCCAGAAATTGACAGCTCTCACTCGCTTGCATTTAAAATTAACACAGCTGTAACAGATTTGATATTAGAACAGTCTTTTATTAATTTAAAGGCTGATGACAGATGCTGTGCTGTGGCTTTCATGTGTTTGAGAATCTTGAAACAGATTCTGACCCTGCCTTTAATGTAGAATTGTGCAGAAGTAATTTCCCAACAGCGAAGAATGCAAACAGAACACACCTTGTCATTTTCTGGCATGAGGACCCTTGAATTTCCCCTATCAAAATATGGACCAGTATGCAGCAAAGTAGTCTGCCTTGTATGAATTCTGCATTGTATGCGTTGTCTGCATATACTAAAGTTTGTTATATTGCACGATCTCTTCAAGTGCCATTTTATTTCTGCATGTAGTTAAAATCAATCATGGAAATCTAACTCTACTGTCTCACTACAGAAATACTTCCAGAGATGATCTCCATCACAGAAATTAAGTTAAAGTACAAACATTATATTAGGCTAAATCACAAACATTCTAATCTATACTACTAAATCACTGAAAAAGAAGCTGATGAAACTTACCAAATAAACTATATTTGTTAATCTCTTATCTAATAATATGAAATTGTATAATATATACTTCCAAACAACATTTTATGTAAACTATTTTTTGTGTACAATGAATTTGCTCTTTTCATTTTTTTTTAATTTCCTGTTCCAAAAACAATAGTGTGTTGATACACATGTAATAGCTTGGGGTACCACCTGTCCCTCTTTTTGCGAGCCATTTCTGATTTGGACAGTTTTGTCCTGAAGAAATACATAAAAAAAAAAAAATCCTATTATTTTGGGAGAAAATGTTTAGTAACTTTTGGCAAAATATATCAGAAAACTATAATACTCTAACTTATATAGAGTAATAGAAGCAACTGGAATAATTAAAATTCTAGAGCAAACTGTCTAAATTGGTCATAAAATGAAGCTTAATATTTTGTATGAGTTGATGGCTTTTTTTTCCCTGCAAACTTTTGTGTTTTATTCAGAAATATCATGCTCAAGGCAAGTGAAAATGTGGAGGACCTATTAAAGCCCTGGCCCAAATGGTTACACGTTATTGCAGTTGTTGCTTTGGATGAATACAGATTACATTTCAGATTCAGAAATGCCTCTCAACTCCTTAGTACAATAATTCTGGACAAAGCCAAATGTTATGGGAAAACAAAGGCCTAAAATCAGGGACAGATTTTAAATATTTTTCTTATTAACTTAGAAATTTGCTAGAATAACAGGTTTTATACAAGCATATATTTTCTGAAACATATGAAGTCTGAAACTTAAATGCCTGTTATCATTTAATGACTTCATTTCTCAATGATGTGTCAGAAAAGGAACATATGTTTTATGAGCAGAGACCAAAAATGTGAAGCAAGAATCTGGACATTCTGCAAAATTCTGACACTTGAGAAGTATGACTCCAGATGAAATATAACAGCTGAGTGCACTAACACAGAACTGGACTTTACAACCAGAATGTATCTGAAGTTAGATACTGCGAGACACTGTTTTTCTATTTACAAGATCAACAAGTGTACAAAGGGAAGCTTAACCAAGTCAAAAATGTGTACTTACAACATTAACTATTCAATATTAATTTTATATGAAATCTTGCTAGATGCAATATGTTTATCTGACTACTATTTTGGGAATCCAAAAAGACTTACACAGCACTATTCCATGTTTTGGAGTAATTAAAGGACTGCACTAGATTTAATAAGGCCGCTAGTAACCGTCTCTATTCTCCATGCTTCAGTTGATCTCTCAGCTTTCTTGGCCAATCTAACAAACTCATGTAAAGTACTACTATAATGTGGATTTTTATCTAATGCACCAATACAGTGGATGTTGGCTGTACTTACATTGTTTGTTTATTCGCGTAAAAAGTGAATCGCTATGTTCAGATAGTGTGTGTGTATATATATATATATATATATATATATATATATATATATATATATATATATATATATATATATATATATATATATATATGCATGTGTATGTGTGTGTGTGTCAACATACACTGCATTAGTGCAACCTGCATTGTCAGTTCAGGTTGCATATCACACATGAGGAGTGTTTATCACATGGTCCCAGAACACTTAGGGCTAATCTTTTGCATTGAGAATGGAGACAGTTGCACCAAAACATGGAAAACTGTTATGTCAGGCTTACATATTTATTTAAAATGTGTTTACCAGGTAGAGCACTGATTACCAGTTACCAATTTCAGGCTCAGTCCAGGAATACAAAGAAAGTCACAGTTACATGTCATGACAGATAGCAAGAGTGTAAGGAAAACACAAATCTCTGAAATACCATTATCAGCTAACAAAAAAGATAAACAGTGGGCCCGATTCCAGAAGAGTTAATGTCAGTGTAGATCTGCCCCAATTTAGAAAGACTTGTTCTCGGTGTAAGTGACTTTACTTTGGTATAAGACCTGTCTATATACAGGGTTACAGTGGGGGCCAGATTCCAGAAGACCTGCTCTCAGTGTAAATGGTCACCGACACTGAGATCACGTCTTTTGAAATCGTGCCCAGTGTATATAATTCTGATATATAATATATACAATAAATTTAGACAAATCACATTTTGAAAGTGAGGACTGAAGTTGAGCAACATAGAATGATTTTTATCTAATGCACCAATACAGTGGATGTTGGCTGCACTTACATTGTTTGTTTATTCGCGTAAAAAGTGAATCGCTATGTTCAGATAGTGTGTGTGTATATATATATATATATATATATATATATATATACATTTTATATATATATATATATATATATATATATATATATATGCATGTGTATGTGTGTGTGTGTCAACATACACTGCATTAGTGCAACCTGCATTGTCAGTTCAGGTTGCATATCACACATGAGGAGTGTTTATCACATGGTCCCAGAACACTTAGGGCTAATCTTTTGCATTGAGAATGGAGACAGTTGCACCAAAACATGGAAAACTGTTATGTCAGGCTTACATATTTATTTAAAATGTGTTTACCAGGTAGAGCACTGATTACCAGTTACCAATTTCAGGCTCAGTCCAGGAATACAAAGAAAGTCACAGTTACATGTCATGACAGATAGCAAGAGTGTAAGGAAAACACAAATCTCTGAAATACCATTATCAGCTAACAAAAAAGATAAACAGTGGGCCCGATTCCAGAAGAGTTAATGTCAGAGTAGATCTGCCCCAATTTAGAAAGACTTGTTCTCGGTGTAAGTGACTTTACTTTGGTATAAGACCTGTCTATATACAGGGTTACAGTGGGGGCCAGATTCCAGAAGACCTGCTCTCAGTGTAAATGGTCACCGACACTGAGATCACGTCTTTTGGAATCGTGCCCAGTGTATATAATTCTGATATATAATATATACAATAAATTTAGACAAATCACATTTTGAAAGTGAGGACTGAAGTTGAGCAACATAGAATGATTTCCTTACTAAGTTAGACACATGGTGGTCGAAAGACAGGATGCTATCTACATATGTACCCAAATCCCTGACTACTGGTTCTACTCCTAAGGGTGTGTTATCACTGAGGTAATTTCCTAGGGTGACTGAATTCCCAAGGAGTACTATTATGCATTTCTTGGCAATATGTTTTAAATCATATTTCTGAGATCAGTCATTTGTCTGTGTAAATCCTTCCTTAGTATGTATTGTCTTGTGGGGATTCAATGACTGCTCCAAGTTTGCAGTCATCTACAGACTTGATCAACCAATAGTCCTTGACATTGGCCTTGAATTCTGAGAAGTAGATGCTAAAAATGAGTGGACCCAGAAAAGTCTCCTGGGGGACACTGCTAGTGATCGGCCTCTTTGTGAAGGTGGTCTCCAGCTATCCTAAATTCGTGGGTTCTGTCTGAGAACCAGCTTTTATCCAGTGTGTAACACATGATTTATGCCCATGGTCTTCAGTTTGTTACAATCCCTGAGTGGATTATTGCATCCAGTGCCTTAGCTAGGTCAAGGTAGGCAGTTTGCCCCATTTTACCCTCATCCATTGCCTTGCTGATGCTATCAAAGAACTCCATACGGTTGAATAGGCATAATCTGCTCTTGACTAAACTAAACTGGGTTGGATCCAATGCTTGAAGGTTTTCTATGTTCTTTACATGATCATTTTTCCCATGAATTTACATATGAGACTAGTCAGTTTTGTGTGTCTGTAGTTCCTGGGGACCATTGATGACCTGCCCTTGTGCAGAGGTATGTCTGCTGCAGTTCTCTATTCACATATCACAAAGTTTGTCTGGGGATTGTGGCTAAACAGTGACTCCAGTGGTCCTGATAGGTCACATTTCAGGCTATTTAGGAGGCATCCTTCATTGGGGCCCATTGATGCAGTGTTTTTGGCTTAATACATCTAGCACTGCTCCCTAGTGATAGTTGGGGTGGTTTGTTTGATGGTATTCCTGGGGAAGGCTTAGGAAAAAGGATAGTAAAATTGGATTTGAATTTGTCAGCCAACATATTTGCTGCAGTATATCTTATGGCTGTATGTCTTTGGCTGTATTTACAACCAGTTCTGCAGACTGCTGTGTGCTGCCTTTGATGTTTCAGACATAGCTAAAGAAAGCCTTGTTGTTGTCCTTTGTTAGAAGGCTATCTTTACCTCAAATATGGCTCTAGTAGACAATTTAGATCTGGCAGTTGGCTTAGAGGATTAAGGAGCTGTGAACAATACATTTCTTGCTGTCCAGAGGTACAAGGTTTGATTCCCGCAGTCTCCAGTGCCTAACTGTGCAACTCTGGGCAAGTTACTTAACCAAACACCACTTCTAGGCTGAGTCTGAAAAAGGTCCATGGAGATCACTGCTTTACCCCCGAAAACAAACAAATAAATAATAAAAATAATTTGCCCTCATAGTTGTTTGTATAGATTGATGAGAATGTTTTCATCATGCTGGGTTTAGTACTTCCTAATCTTGGCTATAACCTTTTTTCTTTTGTTGTACAAGCTGTTGAAGTTTGGATTCCACCAGGGAGGTTTGTTTTTGTAAATTAGCTATGGGGTTATTTCTGGTAGGCACAACTATCTATGTGCATTTATTTACATGATTGTACATAATTTCTGTGAAGAATTGTGCATAGGTAGCTGTGTTCTCAGCATAGTTGTCAGCTGTCCAGATTTTTGTAGAATGTCCAACTTTTACCTCATATTTTGGTCTGTTCCTCATAAAATTTGAGGTTTTATGGCAAATCATTGAGGATTAAAGAGAATAAATAATGACAACTACTTGAGTTTCAGACTTTATATCCTTCAGAAAATGCATGCTAACACAAAACCTTTTATTGAAGCAACTTTCCAAGTTTATAAGAGTAATATTTAAAATCTGTCCCTATTTTTTGGCCTTTGACCTCAGATTATGTTTTGACTTTATCCAGATTTCTTGTGCTAAGAGATTGCGAGGTATGATTCTCATGGTTTGGGAGGCTTGAAGTTTTGACATGTTATCACTTAGCAGTGGAAAGTTTGCCTTACAATAGTTCTTACATGTTATAGTGTTAGCTGGAGGGTGGTGGGTCACAGAACTGATATGTATTACAAAGCAGACAACTTTGTGGTTTCACCTTATCATCCAGAACATTATATTGAGGGGGTTACACTATTCTCCCATGTTTGTGAGTACCAGATTGAGTGTGCTTGCACTCCTAGTAGGTATATGGGCTACCTGGTCCAAGGTGTTTGTGTTTACAAACTCAAGGAATCTCTGGGCCTGTAAGTTTGGAGTTGTGTAAGTATCTCAGTTTATAATGGGGTAGTTGAGGTCAAACTTGAATATGGTATTGGATTCAATGATGAGGCCCACCAGTAAGTTCCTAGTATGAGTTATGGAATGACATCAGAAACTAAACCAATAATTGAAGTCATCTTTTGTTCATATTGTAGCATCATCATTGAAGGTAGAATGCTGTTCAGTGCTAGACACATACCATCCTGGGACACATAGTTCGAGAGCTCCTTAATGTCTCTCTTCATACAGTCTAGGGAAGTACATCTCAGGTCATTTACACCCACGTGGACTATGACTAAGTCATACTGGTACTTGCGGTCTAAAGACTTGAGTACATGGGAATCCTATCCCCCTGATAGAAAACTGATCATGATTTTCTCCTTATTTACCTTGGTGAGTGGGACATTGTATGTCTCACAATGCAGCCTCCTGTGATTAAAATATTGGATAGTGTGTTGGCTTGTCTTATTGGCTTTGTAGTTAGGGACCCAAAGGGTGCGACTGTATGTGTTGTGTTGTGTTTTGTTTTGTTGGAGTGCCTTTGGGGTTGCTGAGGTTTCTCTTTGTAGGAAAAATGTCTAGGAGGTGGGTAGAATGCTTATGTTACCTACAACCTGATTGTTATTTTGAGTGCTTTTGTTTAACAGTCTTGCCTCCAGTGACAGTGAGTAATTACATCTCTCGTATACTGTATCAGTTTCTGTAAGGATTAGTTTGTTGTCAGTGAACATGGGGCAATTCCTACATTGACTCAGGATGCCCGTATCTACCAATCTGATGGTGGAGAAATTGGGAAAATAGCCATCCATGGTGAAGTAAAAAGGTGTGGTACAGCAGGTTAATCTAGGCACTGTGAAGGTAAAAGCTGCAACTAGATTATGTATGACTGAATGCATGTAGCAGTGTTTCCTCAGCATGCAGATAAGTAGATCGCTACACAACTGAGTACTTGCTAAAGTTACAGGAGAAGTTTTATAACAAAAATCTAGTTTCTATGTGCACATGTTTATACAAGGTGCTACTTAAAGCAACTTCTTGATGAGCAGCGGAATTTACAGACTCAAATGAAAAAGACTAAACCAAGTAAAAAGCCCTCTGGCTAATGAAACAATCTCACTTTAAGACTCTCTGTGTATTTCCCAACTTCTTTAGACCAGGCTACCTTTCAACTACCGCTAGAATTATGGTCTCAGTCTTCTTAATGTGAAAACACACTTTAGCTAGCCATTAGTGAGAAAGGGTGAGAAACAAATCAAGCAACTAGCTACAACAAGCAATTGCAAGGAGATTTAAGGAAGACAAGCCAGTGATGAGGAAGTACACTTTAAGGTGATTTTAATGCACACTAGCAGCACCTAGACTAAGGAAAAGCAAATAAACTTTACAGTGATGAAATACAGAAAAAATGCAGTAGAATAACTTGAAAAAACAGCAGCAGTCTGTAGAAATAGCACAGTAAAGTGCAATATTTCAGTTTAAAATACTTATCATAGCCTGGATGGTACCAGATGCAAGCCAAACTCTCTGAGAACATGTGTCAGGAATAAAGCATTTGTGTTCTGTAGAAGTGAGATGAGATGAGCAAACACATAAAATTTACAGACTGAAAGAAACTAGACTAAGCCAACTTAAAAGCCCGCTGGCCAGTGAAATAATTTCACTTTAAGCCTACCTGTGTGTTTCCCAACTCAGGCAGACCAGGCCACCTTTCTACTTCCACAAAAATTTCAGTTTCAGTCTTCCTAATGTAATAACACAATAAAGTTAGCCAAAAGTGAAAAGATAACAAAAAAAAAAAATCAGTCAACTAGCTGCAACAAGTAATTTTTGCTTTAAGATTCCCTGTGTCTTTCCCCGCTGGGATAGAACAGGTTACCTTTCTACAGCCACTAGAATTCCATTATCCAAAGATCATCAATCTCCTCTGCATCAGGGCACTGGAGCTTTAAATATTCCTGTGTACAGCTGTCATTCATTAACTTTGTGTCAGAAGAACCACTGGAGGGGGGCAAGATCTGTGCTCTGGATAAGTTGTCTCCCCAGCAGGTAATATGTCATGGTAATGAAGGCCTCATTTAATGGCTAAACACTATTTCTGTAGTGTAGTAGCACTTCTTAATGTTACTAAGCCTTTTGCTAATATAAATGTATGACCCTCACTATCTACAAACTAGAAAGTGTTTCAAAAATTATGAGCACAGAGCATAGCCTTTTCTTTTGCTCTGTAAAGATTTGTCCTGTTTCATTTTTCCACTTTATCTTTAGGGGAGCCTTACTTTTAGTTTTATCATTCAGGCACCAAGTTAATACAGGAAAAAATCAACAAACTACCAATAATAGCTAGCAATGCCAACAGTAACTTTCATTTGCTTTTTAGTGGTTGGTGTAGGTTGATTATGCACTGCTTCTACTTTTTCAGCTGGTGATTTTACAAGCTGTCATCCTATTACATAGTCCAGTCTGCAGGCTTCTACCATTCCTAGTTTGCATTTTGCTAGATTAGTTATCAAGTCATCCTGGTGTACACAGTTTAAAATAGCTTGAACCTTGGAGAGAAATGGTGATATCAATATCCAGAAAATATTAAAACATTATTCAGATAAGCTGCTGCATATCTTGTGTGAGGTCTTAGGATTTTATCCTTCGGCCTCTGGAATTTGCATGTGCTCCAGTGAGACCAAAATGCAACACTGTATATGATTATAAAGTGTTCATGTCTATAATGGCTAAAAGAATGGCAAAATTAATAGATATGGATCAATGTGGTTTTATGGAGGGGATGCAAACATTTGACAACATTAACAGAACATTGATGATCCAAAGGGAAGCAGAATGTAAGAAAATACCATTATTGTTGGTGGGTCTTGATGAAGAGAAAACATTTGACAGAATTAACTGAGACTTTATGAGCAGGGCAATGGAAGCATTTGCATTTCCTGAAAAAATTATCAAGTTTATTAACAGGATATATGAGGGATCAAAGGCAAAAATTAAAGTGGGTGTGATCCTCTCTGATAATTTCTGCTTAAGCAGAGGAATCAGGCAAGGGTGTCCACTTTTCCCTTTGTTATTTGCATTATATTTAGAACCACTGGCAAAGAAAATAAGGGACTCAGAAATTCAAGGATATAATTGATATGGTAGTCAAGAAAAGCTGGCTCTATTTGCATATAATATTATTTTATACCTGTCAAAACCAGAAAGAGACATTACGGTGTTGTGGAACATTTCGAGACAGCTTCAGATTTTTTCAGGATACAAAATTAACGAAGCTAAAACAAAAGCAATAGTGGTAAATTATGTACCCACATATAAATTGGTTCAGCAACATCCATATTTATGAAGACATGATACAATGGCGTATTTAGGAATATGGATTAAAAATGATTCTGGTGTGGCAGTTAAGGATACGGTATGTGGAAAGAGACTAAACAAAAGATGATACAAAAACTGAGAAAATGGAAGCTTTGTTGTATGGATAGGGATAGTAAGATACTAGCAGTTAAAATGTTTTTGGTCCCATTAGTCTTGTGCACAGGTCAGGCATATTTTTATCAACCAGAGGAGAAGTTGTGGATAGCAATTAATAAAGAGCTGAAGGAAGTCATCTGGGAAGTGAAGATGGCAAGTGTCAAGGGCTTTTTTTTTTACCAGAAAGGCTCATCCAGACTCTGCTACACTTTGCTGTGAAGGAAAGGTTACTTTTTTTTTATTTGTTGTATTTTGTATTACTTTATTGCCTTTTTATATTTTGAATACTGTGGTTTGTTTTCTTTACCTTGTGTTTTACTTGCATTCTGCTTTAACTGCATATTAAAAGTTCAAAAGAGACCACAGCTCTGTCTATTCTGAGTCAGGCAGAAATTAGAAGTGAGAAATTAAGGACTCATTCATAAGATAGAAGAGGTCACTTAAGGTTAATCATTTGTGAACTGAGGGGGTGGAGCTAGGAACCAAACCTTCTATTTAAGGGGTAAAATAAAACATTTTAGAGCTTTACCAGAAAGGCTCATCCAGACTCTGCTACACTTTGCTGTGAAGGAAAGGTTAGTTTGCTTTTATTTGTTGCATTTTATATTACTTTATTGCCTTTTTATATTTTGAATACTGTGGTTTGTTTTCTTTACCTTGTGTTTTACTTGCATTCTGCTTTAACTGCATATTAAAACTTCAAAAGAGACCACAGCTCTGTCTCTTCTGATTCAGGCAGAAAAGTTTTCCCACTGACTTTCTAGTTGCCTGCCTCTTATGTTAATTTGACCATATATCTTATTTCCTCTCTACTTTGACTGGATTGTGTGAGTAATCACAAAATTAAAATTTTTGAAATCACTCCCCTTCAACTATTTAAATTTATTGGCCATCCTACTGTATTCCATAGTACCAGAATACAAAAGTAACCACCCCTTTCAATCCATCTTGCTGTTTTAGAAATAGCAACTCTCCACTAAACCTTAACTTTTTAAACAGGTAAAACTTAAGTTACCTACTTTCACTTCTAACTTCTCTAGTGCACACTGCAGTGTGCATTTTGTTCATCTTACCTTTAAGCATCCCTGGACTAGCACTTGCTCTAATACCTACTAGAAAGCACTAGGAAGCCTTACACTGATACAAGCACTCAACTCTCCTTGTTAATAAGGAGAAATTAACTGTAGGCACTAAACAGCCTATAATTGCAAAGTACCTTGCTAAGGTAAGGGAAAACAGCTCCTGTACTTTACAAAAAAAAAGCACCAAACCAGGCATGTCCAAGGGTCAGCTTCCGGTGATTTCTCCTGTCCACCTGGTGAATCTGGGCATACTGGGGCAATGCAACAATTGCCTCATGTACACAAACAACCCTCTCCTCCTACCACCCAACACTACAGCTTGTGAGAGATGCACTTACATAGCCAAACTGGAAGCAAATATCTCTCCACCCAAGATTGTGCTAGACAGTCAAGAGGAGAAGGTTAACACCCACACTACACCTCAAGCAACACATAACCCTTCTAAACCCACACCAACACCCACATATAGCAACACTAAATCCACATATGTGGAGGCCCTTAACTGTAACCTGCCCAAGCAACAAGGACCTCTGAAGCTGAAATGCAAACAAACACCAGTCACAACCAAAATGTCACATAGCTCACAACACCAGAGTGCTAACCAGCAGCAGCCCCTAAGGCAAGCCAATGTACCTAACACTTTAGTCATAGGTGACTCTATAGTCTGGCACACTGATGTCCCACTCACCAGGTTGAACAAGGAGAAAATTACAGTCAGCTGCCTGTCGGGTGCCAGGATCCGCCACATAACGCATGCACTCAAGTCACTCCACAGCAAGTGCAAATATGACTCTGTCATTGTCCATGTTAGAGTGAATAACTTGAGACGTACCTTCCTGGACTACTTGAAAAGAGACATGGAAGAGCTCTCGGATCATGTGGCCCAGACAGGTATGACCCTAGCCCTGAGTAGCATCCTGACTTCACCCAGAATGATACCACAATATAAGGACAAAATGACTGACTTCAACAATTGGCTAAGCTTCTGGTGTCATTCAAAGGGGAACCAGTATCTGTCTGCCTGGGATGACATGATCAACAGACCACGATGCTTTGCCAGAGATGGTCTGCACCTGTCGCCCCTGGGATTCAGATTGCTGGCTAAGGCTCTTGCCACCCCTATAGTGCCTTTTTTAGGCAAAGTTCAAAGGACAAAACCACCACAGTAACAGGTACAAGCATGCAAAATCTGAAGGTAATGCTACTCAATGCTAGAAGTCTAAACCTCAAAATGCACTCTCTCAAGGCACTCCTAAAAATGGAGAACATCGATATCTGTGCAGTAACTGAGACCTGGTTCATGGCTCCAGAGGGCACCCCTGCAATACCAGGCTACAACTCTTACCACACTTTTAGGTCACCAAACCAGGACCAAAACACTAAAGGTGGAGGAGTGTCCATATTCACCAAGGATATTCACACCACCAGGCTAGTTGCCCAACACAATGTGTCTGAAATTCTCCAGGTGCAACTAACACTAGGTAAGACTGCAATCCAAATTGTAGCTTGCTACAGATCCCCCACCATGCCCCAAGATTCTCACTACACATTTCTAAACATACTGGAAAATATTAAGATAGAACCAAACACCCTAATACTGGGTGATTTTAACTACCCTGCCATTAACTGGGAAAACTACTCATGTACCAACACCTTTGCCCAATGGTTCTTGAAATTCATAAATTCCAATGTCCTGGATCAACTAATCCATAGTTCCACCAGGGGCTCCAATATCCTAGTCCTGGTCATTACCAACATGGGAAATTGATGCTCCACACCTATGGTCACCCCCTCGTTAGTCAGGTCTGACCATAAGCTAATCACCCTTAGCATCCACATCCCACCCCCACCCCCCAGTAAGGAAACCTCCATAAAAAACTTCTCCAAAGTCAACTTCATGCTACTCAAGTCAGAAGTGACAAACTTCATGACACCCATGCAGACGGGAACTGAAAGTTCAAATGCTGAATACTACACTAAGGCACTGTACAAGCACATCCACTCATGCATGAATCGTGCCATCCCAACGAGAACCAAGATGCTCTCCTCCAAAAAAATAAAGCCAATCTGGTAGTTCCCTGCCATAAATAAACTTTACAACAAAAGGAAGAAACTGTTGCAGAAAAGAGGAAAATCCCAGGATGCAACTCCCTTACCAGCCTCAGTAAGAAACTGAGATTCTTCATAAAATCTCCAAAGCTAGTTACGGAAATAAAATTGCCAAAGATTCCAAAGACAACCACAAGGCATTCTATAACTATGTCAAGAATCTAAATTGGTAATGCTCAGATCTGCTCTGAGCTAAAACAGAATGGCATTAAATATACTGATCCCAAGGATATTGCCAATATCCTGGCAGATCGATTCAGTGCCAACTTCACTTCCCTCTCATCCCCTAAACGGCCCATCTCAATACCAGAAGATTGCCAAATTCTGGTAATAATGGCTACACAGGTAAAAAATGCACTCTCCAAAGCAAAGAATACAGCATCCATGGGACCAGTTCACATCCCGGGCTGTGTACTACATGAACTACAATATGAACTGGCACCTCACCTAAGTGTCATGTTTAATCATAGCCTCACCTCAGGTTTTGTGCCCACTGAGTGGCACAGAGATACAGTTATCCCACTCCACAAGGGGGGATCCACCTTGGATCCCGGAAACTACTGTCCCATCAGTCTGACGAGCCTTATCTGCAAGGCCATGGAGCGTATTATCATGGAACTTATAAACAAAGACATTGGCAACCTTCAAACACTGGACCCCACCCAGTTTGGGTTCGTGAAGGGCCAATCTTGACTCCTGAACCTGACTGACTTCTTCGAATCAGTCTCCAGAGCCATGGACAAGGGTAAGGTGGTCTATCTATCACAGCCTATCTAGACCTCACCAAGGCCTTTGACACCATCCCCCACTCTGGAATCATAGATAAACTTACTAAGCTGGGCATTAATCCCTATGTCACCCAATGGGTTGCCAACTGGCTTACTGGCAGAACCCACACTGTAAAAGTAGCTGACTCCAAATCCAGCTCCAGACAAGTGACAGGTGGAGTACCTCAGGGTTCAGTCCTGGGACCGCTCTTGTTTGGCATCTACTTCTCTGAAGTACAGGCCAACACTAAGGGACTCTGGCTAACAAAGTTCGCAGATGACTGCAAGCTGGGAGCCATTATTGAATCCCCAAATGATGTGGATACTCTACAAATGGGCCTTACAGAAACAGATGCTTGGTGCCAGAGCCATGGGCTCAAGCTTAATGCCAAGAAATGTATAGTTATCCCCTTTGGGAAAAAACATGTACCCATGAATTACTACATAGGTGGCAGTACACTAAACACCGAAAATGTAATAAGAGACTTGGGGACACAGGTGAACTGTGGTCTCACCTTCGATAACCACATCGCCACAACAGTCATGAAATCCTTCTATGTGGCACACCTCATCACTAAGGGCTTTTCATCCAGAAAAAAGGAGGTCATTGTCCCACTGTACTCATCCCTCATTAGACCCATTATAGAATACAACGACCAATTTGGTATGTACCTCTCAAGATATCTGCAACAACTGGAAAGGCCGCAGAAATACCTCACTAAAAGAATCACAGGCCTAAAGCAGATGCCCTATGCTGACCGCCTTAAAAAACTCCAGCTATACTCTGTCACATATCATCTACTCAGAGGCGATCTCTGCTTAACATACAAGGCCATGTCAAACCCAGAGCTGTTGGACATGCTACACTTAAAGAAATCCCAATCCCTCAGAGCCATGCGCTCCAGGGATCTAAACCTTGTCATCACAGTAAACAAAACATGCTGGAGGGATAGGTTCCTGATCCAGAAACTCCCCAGACTCTGGAACAGACTGCTCACACATGTCACGCAGAGTGCCTCTTTGGCCCTCTTCGAAAGGAACCTTGACAATTGGATGGGAGAAAGGAAATTCACCCTGGGGATCACGTCAGTCGCCCTGCTAGACAGGGGTCCAGGTAAGTAAATAGTGTGGGAAGAAATAGCCAGGGAATTGTTATGGCTAGGCTTGTATAGGCCCTAGGGCTGATAGCCTAGTACCAACCTATGAACCTAAGTGGGATAAGCTGATTCATCCAGTAGAACAGGGAGGATTGGCATTACCTGATTTGAAGGGGTATTTCAGAGCTACACAGTTAAGCAACCTATACATAGCACAAGCAGAAAGCTATAATTCAGAATGGAAAGGGATGATGATGAAACAGGGGGAGAAGCTCAAGAAACAAGAAGAGACTGAAATTTTGGATGGAGGCCTTTAAGGAGAATAACAATAATCATAGAGAATATTATATCTATAAAGTGGCAAAAAGTATCTTAAAAACTTAGCCTACATGGGAATGGAGAAAGGAGATTTTGCTGAGAGGCATGATTGCAATTAGGGATATAGACAATAGGCAAGAGGGGGCTGGAATTTATTGGAGAAAACTGGCAAAGGAACCAATGTACTTGGAACAAATAACTGGACAGGGAAGGATGATAGAATGGGAAGATGCTAAGATTTTATTTGGACTGTAGGTTAGAGGTTTCCTTCCCTATCAAGGATTAGTATTAGAGTATAGGCAAATAGAAAGAAATAGGGGGTCTTAAACAAAAGACCAGCACTTTTAGAGTTTTTAGTAGAATCTGGAACAGAAGCTGCCATTAAAAAAGGAATAATTAGCAGAGCATATAAAATATTGCATGATAACTATACAAATCAATCAGAGGAGGTTAGAAAGAATTGGGAAAAGAGATTGGATAAGCAATTCACAAAGAACTAGTAAAAAACAACAAAAAATGCTAACCTGTATTGTCATTGGTGGAATTATCAACCAATCTTGAATGTCTTTGGGATATTTAAATGGGTTGCTCATAGCTTTTTACATATTCTGATGAAGTCTCTGCTGTAGAGGGATGAAAGTGCTTAATAATTAAACAATAAAGTGGATTTCCTTGCTGTTTGCCTTCGTTGGTGTGGTATGTGTGTTTCTTTTTTTTGCTTTTACTAGTTATTTGGTTATTTGCTGCACCTTGCTGTATAGGTCAATTCACAAAGAAACGACGGGAGGATATATGTATGTCTTCAAAATATGCAACAAAATCTAGAAGATTTAGGATTTTTGCTTGAAAATGTTTACATAGATATTTTTATACCTGAGCAGACTCCAGAAAAATTTTCCTCGCCTCCAGCAAATGTTGGAGGTGTGATGGGGAAGAAAGAGGTCATTGGGAACATATTTTCTGAGAGTGCAGTGTGTTGGCAGACTTTAAGATTCCCTGTTGAATGCACTGTTGGAGATGTTGGGTGGGCAGATTGGTGTGAAGAAGGAGATGAGTTTTCTGAGCTATGATACAGAATTGGAATTGCTTAAACATGGTAAGGCCTTGCTGTGTCTAATTATGGTGGCTGCCAAAAAAGCAATTACTAGAAAATGGAAATCAAACTCTAAACCAACTATACTAGAAGTAGTGAATGTAGTAATGGATATAAAACAACTGCCATTGAGATCTTTAGAAAAGGGTAGGAGCAAACTACATAGGAAAAAAATGGGAATTTTGGGGACAATATATATGGGGGAGGAATGGGGTTTAAATCAAGGCAGGAGTTAAATTAGCTATGTAATTATTGACTGAAAATGATTGGTAGATTATAAGTGATGTATAATGTTTGCTGGCAGTGTGTCAGTATGGTTTGTGATGTAAAATGCTTGGAACTGGGATTGTGTCGGTGTGGATTGTTTGCATGAATGCCTATGTCATAAGTGATGGTTTAATAAAGATGTTTCTTGTTTAAAAAAGATGGTTTAATAAAGATGTTTCTTGTTTAAAAAAGGCAACACTCTATTATGATAGATCTCATCAGGAATTGAAAACTCTTATTTCCTCATAGTTTCTTGGGCTAGTAGAATTGCTTTAGTTAAATCTAAACTAGACAAAAAGCTAGCCTGGAAGTATTTTTAATATTAGTATTCCATGGAATTCCTGATACATGTCCTCTTCATAGACAATTTTGGCAGATATGTTCTATTTTATTTTACCAGTTAATGTGTAATGGAAAAAACTCATCCTAGTAAAGAAATATATGGAAAAATAAATTTTAACCTATCAAATTGGGAGCAAAGTGTTGGTTAAGATATGCTGTCATTAGACCATCTATTATTGTGTCAATTTATATGAGATGCATTTTATTTGAAATCTACTTTGCAATGCTTTCTCAATGATATGGTTAGATGCTGTAATGAAAGAATACTATGAGTGTTTATAAGGAGAGCATATTCTGTTATGGACCTTATATTCACTGGTACAGTGAGATCTACCCTAGAATATATCCACTTTTGTGGCTCCCATGAATAAGAATCAATTAACTAAATGGAAAGAGTGCAGAGGAGCATAGGACCACAGGAACATTACTAGGCAAGCAATCACAGGGATCAGAAGATGCTTAGCCACAGAAACATTTACATGGAAACTTAAAAGTTCTGGTTAGCTTTTTGAGTACTTAATAGTGTTACTCTCCTAAATCAAGCAGAGCCATACTTGACAAACCGGGGATAAATCTATTCCCCGATTGTTTACAACCATTTCTGGAGCTACTGACCTTTGTTTCTTTTGTGGCCTACTACATATGAAAAACACACACAACACACAACACACACACACACACACACACACAACACACACACACACACACACACACACACACACACACACACACACACACACACACACACACACACACACACACACACACACACACACACACACACACACACACACACACACACACACACACACACACACACACACACACACACACGTCTTTGCAGCAAAACAAACGCTAAACAATGCAATAAACCGAACTGAAAGAGGATCACTATGGCCAGATAGAATGTCAACCCCCACCACCACCCAAGAATGGCTAGTCTACTTAAAATTCCCCTCAGCATCATTGTGAAAACCACACACTCCCACCAAAGGGCATACTGATATGGTGGTTCAGGAAAACGGGAGAATTCAAAAGGGGCAGTTCTCCTTGTCACCACCCAACAGGCTGCACACAGCTTATCTCTCCCATCATTGATTTGTCCTATAAACCTGGATGTAACATAGTTAATAATGTTTGTCTTACAAATGTAACAAATCATAAATCTCTATTGCATACTCAATAAATGCTTCAACCCCAATGATAAGTCCAGAGTAAGTATATTCAAACCAACAGTCGACCAGTGGACCCTATTCTAATAGACCTAGTGTTCAAGTGTCAAAGATTCTCAATTGAGGAGCAGACTGGCCTAGATCTATACTTAGATATATGGATGGGAAACAGAACATTTATCCCGGGCCTGCATCCTGTAATTCTAATAAACAGATGCAGCTGCTAAATGCTTTATCCCATGCATGGATCCCCTCAGATTATCTATGGTATGATCCAAGTTATTCTGATTAGAGGTAATATATAATTATTGACTACAGGAGGGGTGGGATGGTGCAGTAGTGTAGCTATTAGCATTGTCGCCTCACAGCAAGTGGCTTTCTGGTTTGATTCCTGGCTCGGGTGCCTTCTGTA
The DNA here is from genome assembly GCF_019279795.1 of Protopterus annectens. Classification (NCBI taxonomy): domain Eukaryota; kingdom Metazoa; phylum Chordata; order Ceratodontiformes; family Protopteridae; genus Protopterus; species Protopterus annectens. The sequence continues at coordinate 1,251,754,390 of NC_056732.1, read as the reverse complement.
TGGAGTCTGCACACCCTCCCTGCATTCGTGTGGGTTTCCTCTGGGTGATCAGGTTTCCTCCCACATTCCAAAGACATGCAGTAGGTGGACTGGACACTCTAAATTGGCCCTAATTGGTGTGTGTGCGTGCGAGTGTGTGGTGCACCCTTTGATGAAGGCTGGGCTTTGGGCTAGCAACCCAATCCCATAAAACTCATACCTGGTACGGAAACAATGAGTGCGAAGGGCACTCATTGCATGATGTGCTGTATGCATGGGAGCAAATCTAGGATCCAGGATGGGATAGGTAAGGCCATTCTGTAACCAAATGGGATGGATTATTTTAAACACAAAAATGGAAACTGGCTAGGCTTAAAAAGGCCCACAAAGGCAGCTAGCCTAGTTTTTACTCATGAACCTATGACCACTCTTTGGTTGATAAATGTATGGATGGAGTCAGCTGCTGCAGGAACAACCAGTCATGCCACATAAGAAGAGGAATGATGGCAGAATAAATCAAGCAAATATTTGGCAAATGTTGCTGAAATTATATCAGACCTTTGATGATGGTTGCCAAAAGGCCATCTGTGAGTCTTGCCTATGTTGTTACCTCCCTGATGCAGGAATAACATCTGAGGCTGTCCAGTCATAAAAAATAAGTCAATGAGAGTGGATGCCAGCCAGTCCTACCATATGCTCAAGACAAATTTCTAAAACACTTCCACCAGTACTGGGTCCAAGCCAAAATTAACCCCATTTGTATGAGCTGCCACTTTTTTGGCTGCTAAAGAAATAAATTAGTTTCCCAAGATCAAAGTTCAAGTGACACCTGAAACACAAACAAATTGTATAACATGTGAATTGCCAAATGACTAATATAACTAAGAAATGTGGGGGGTGACCACCACCCTGCTGTCTTAGTAACTTCTACTGATCGACTTTCTGTCGCGTAGGTCAGATGCTCTACCTATGTTGAAAGAGTGAGTGGAGTAGTCTGTTGATGAAAGCCACTGTGCATGTAGTGCTCTGTGTAGAGGGCTCTCAAGATGCTTGGGTGCAACATGCCAGCCCTGGGGAAGCTGAAACACTAAGTCTCTGGGACTCACCTTTCCACCCAGTCTTCACATGGCAAGTGCCCATTGTTCTGAGCAAATTAATGAACAAACAGATTTGTCTAAAATAACCTGTTGACCTTGCCTGACTGGTTGGTCTTTGATGTGCTCAGCCAAATAAGCAGTGAGCCCTGAGACAAGATCACAACCCATGTGAAAGATCCCAGAAGTTCATTGACCCTAAAAACTCTCCAGTACATCCTGCATGTAAGAGTGCCCCAGACTAAGAGTGATAGTCCTGCAGTATGGAGTGAGCACCTTCAAATACACTACCAAACAGTTCCCTGTGGACAGGCTTCCTGTGGGCCATGGAGGTGCCTGTTTCTTTCACTCAACCCAAGAGCAATCTGGATATAACCCAGGATTTGAATGCAACCAAAAGCCCCACTACCTTAGCACAAAGTCTGGGGGGTGCTAAATGAACCCAGAGTGCCTTCATAGTCTCTTTCTGTATGGAAGTAGAAAATCACATATTGTCTGTTAAGCAGCAGAGACAAGCCCCTGTTGCCCACAGGTAAGTTTTGACAAAACCAAAGAAAGGAAATTATGGCTGCCCTGTAAGCTTTCTTGGTGCTGTCTGACCACAATTTAGAAAGCAGTTGGTGGATTACTCTTTGCCAATCATCCTGAGGTGTGATGGGTAGACTGGAGGCTTCTTGTGCATCTGGGCTAGTCTGAAAAATCTGTTGATATGGAAATGAAAAGTCAGATAGATATGATATTGTTTGCTACTGCAATGTGACTACATGAGAAAGAAAAATTGCTCTACAAGCTATGTGAAATAAGCAACTAAAAAAGTGAGTGAACCCAGACAAATTCCAGTATCTTCCTATATAAAACATGCACTATACCATGATTTTTCCAAATGAAAAATGGACATTTTATTATGGAACTGCTCTTGCCAGACCACCTTGACAACCCATATGGGAGTTATCTTGAGGAAACCTATATCCTTCCTCAGTTTTGACCAGAAATCCAGTCATCTTGCCAAAAGGAGATGTTTCTGTACTGGGAGATGAAAACACACCAAATGTGCAAGTTTTCCTAGACTCTGTCAGTGACTTGAACTCAGCGGTGCTTAAGGCAACCACCCTTCAGCAGGTTGGCATGGCAACTGTTGGAAGTCCTGCCCAGGGCCACCATTCTACAAGCAAAGTTAAAGAGATATAAGAGCTGCATGACTCACCTATACTGACTTTCTTGACCAGTAGGAATCTGGTGGTGTCATTGTCAAGATGGGTTAGCTTGTCTATGGGAAACTTAGCAGCTGATGACACCACATCAATCTCCAGATCTAGGAAAGCCAGTGCCTTGACCGAGCCCTCAGTCTTTGCTTCTGTCATTGGGACATCCAGCTCCATGCATAACTGAATGGATTCCAGCATGCCTTCCCTGGCACCATCTCCCCCATTGCCTTTTATTAAAAAATCTTCAAGGTATTGCATAGCTGCCTGAAAGGAGCTGTGTTCTTTGCTGGTATCCTCAGTAAACGGCTGAGCTAAATTTCTCAAATGTCAAATATGCTACTGCACACCCCATGGGTATTATTGTGTTGAAATAAAACTAACCTCCTTGAAAGCAGATAATAAGAAGAGAACTATCTACCTGATGTTCTGGCATCAAGCAGAATGTGGACTCTGTATCAAACTTTGCCAGCCATGGATCTGGAAACTTCTTTATAATGTGAATTGTATCATTCACCAAAGCATATATATTCATCAAGGTTCCTGATGGAAATGAAAGGAGTTGGATAAGCCTGTACTGGCCAATCCTTTTCTTGAGAATCAGCTCCAAAGATGACATCCAGAAAGACAGAAAAGAGGGGAATGTGAAAGGATCAGTGATCCTACCAGCTAACAATGCCTTGGAGAGAAAGTTCTGCACCACCTGCTCCCTGCCTTTAATTGATTGCAGGCTGCAACAAAATGCAAAAAGGATACTTATCCAGCAAATCAGCCAACACACTCATCTTGATAGGATAATGCAAAAGGCTACTTGTGAAAATGTTCCCAAAAGGACTGGTTTCCTCTGTAGCCTCCAAAAGACCAACTGTTCTTCCAGTTAGGCTGCAGTGATTTAGGTCACTACCCCAAATCTAATGTGACAGCAGGTCTGCTCTTTTTTGTCTCTTCCTTAACCCCACATTTAGCTAGGGATGTTCCCTCCCACATTTTGAACAGATATGCACAAAATGGCATGAGGACCAAATTCAGGACCCACAATTAAAGGTCCAGCATGTCTTCTCCCTACATTTCTGCTTCTCCTTATCTTCTGGACCTATCTGTCATCACTCCAAGCCATATGTCAATGTGGCATTCTTCCCACATGAGAGACCTGAATTTATGATCATTTCAGACCTGAGAAATGCTCCATGAAAAATAGGTATGCTACTGCGCTCTTCACATAATTCAATTTTAAATATCTTTATTTAAAATAATTGTTTCTTTTCTTTATAAATAGAGGTACAGTAAACTCAGTTAACTGACACCCATGGGGATTGGCAGATGCCGGATAAGTGTAATTTCTGGTTGCTTGAGAGTTACTATTAAAAATAGGCCTGACAAATACTGTGTCCTATACCATACCATACCATAAACACTATATTGATTTGATTTTAATATTGAAATACAGTAATTAAAATCCTGACTGGAATAATAATATTTTAAACGTATTTTTCCGCTAGAAAGTATGGCACGTGGAATGGTTTTCAGTGACACGCTGAGGGATTGGAACTGAATAAACTGAATAGAGAGAGAGTTAATGCTTGTATGAAAGCAGAAGTGACTGCATGTCAGAGATTGGAGAGAAGTATGAAAGCTGAAGAGAGTGTGTATGTGAGAGATCAGAGAGAGAATGTGCAATGTGATGCAGACTGACTGAGTGGGTATGGAGCGGGTGTTGACATTTTAGAGATTTTACTTATTTGGTTTGACTTGTTCTTAGGTTGGGAAGAGAGGGAATGTATTTGTATCTTCCTTTTTAAAGCTCCAAAACTAAAAACGTAAGATTTGCTTCTGTGGGGGGAAACAGAAAGTGCAACACATGAAAAACTGAATTGTTCATACTGTAATGTATTTCTTCAATTTTTTTCTATTTGCTTGAGTTCCGGTTAACTGAGAGTTTACTGTATTCCCAGGTTTTCAATATGGTTGGAAACAAACCCTGTACCCTTTAAGAGTGAAGCCTTTAACCCGGTTTGCCAACTGCTGCTTAAGATTGTTGATATTTAAATGAATTAAAAGCAGTGAGAAATGGGAGAGCATGTAGTGAAGAAGTCTCCACCCAATGCCTACCCCATGCTGGAATCCATCCACATGACATCATCAAGCCCCAGTCCAAGAACACCAAGAGAATGTACCTCAGCCAATGTGAGCACTGGATGAGGAGAAAAGTGGCAGAAAATCTGTTCATAAACTGGCACCCAAAAATTACAGTTGATGTAACAAATGCCTCAACACAGCATAATGGGGAAAATGAAATGAGAAATGAAAGGGGTACAAACATGAGCTACTACACTGTTGCAAAAATTGATAAGAAAACAAACAAAATTAACAGTAAAAGCATACTGTAGATAAGACTAAAATAAAACTACGAAACTTAAGACTAAAATAAAACTGTGAAACTTCATGTTGGCCAGCCCAAACACACTCTCTTTTAAGTTTTCTTTTTTTTAACCAATAAATTACATGAAACCCCTAACAATCACTGAACTGGACTACCAAATAGAAACTGAAAAGGAGTAATGCTAAGTAGCAGGATAAGACTGCCCAAAAGACATAAAGATCCTTGCTACCACATTTTTCTCATATCTTTTTTTTTTCCTTTAAAGAGACAAAGATTTAACACTAGTAAATTAGACGTACCCTGAGGTTGGATTACTAATTAAATTCATGGCATTGTATGTTAATCTGTGGCATTTATTGAGCAATAAAGTAGCAAAAAATATAAGCTGGAATGGAAGCAGAGAAAACAGCACTACTTAATACCCTAATAAAATAGCAGAAATAACTTTATGAATGCTTGTGCATCTATCAACCTACCCCTATTCAAATATGAGTCAGAACTGAAGGGATCAGTGCCACTGTACCAAAATGACAACCACTGCCCATTCCACCCCAGCATAAATACTTAGAGGCAACAGGTGTCTACTTTCAGTGATGTCACAGAGACAAAATTCACTGCTTAGCAAAGCATATTTAGCAGCAGGCATTAAGATTTTTTTACATTAATCCAATTTTCCTTCACATAAAAATGTTAATAGTTTGAAAAATGTAACCACTGAATGTCTTTCATTTCTGAAGAAATTTGATTACCAGGAGTACAATTTCCTCTACTAGAATAAAATAGAGATAATGGAACTTGGAACACCCATGACTTACCCTCGAAAAAATATATATATGCTTATATGTTTTATACACATTCACATAGGTTTTCTTACATTTGGTTGAGAAATGGTATTTTGATTGATGGTTTTCTGAAAGATACATTCCAGAAACCGTAAATTGAAAACCATAAAACAGTCTTACTTTTGTAGAGGGCAAGCCCACCAGCAACCAGCCCTCCTATATCATATATACCAACTCCACATTCACATTGCAGTGGAAAAATGGGTAAAACTCCATAAAAATACACCACCAACTCTCACTGTTCAACAGTCTTGACCAAGCAGGCATCAAAAAAGTGTAGGTATGTCATACACACACACACACACACACACACACACACACACATACATACATGTATATATATATATATATATATATGTGTGTGTGTGTGTGTGTGTGTGTGTGTGTGTGTGTGTGTGTGTGAATGATGAAGGGAGATACTGCATATTAGAACTGTATGTTATGTGTATATCAGACTTTTTTGTACAGACATGTGTTGAAAAGGGTATTTGTAAAATGCTTGTGTTTAAAATGGATCCACAGTGTACCCTGCTGGAAAAGAATAGAAATCTACATGCACTATTGTAACTGTTTAAATGTATATACTTTAACAGTGGAAGCTGGAATGCAGGAGGTTAATTTCAGTCCAGCAAAACTTCAGAAAAATAACTGAAATTAAATTATCTTCTGGCTATGTTTTCTTTCAGTTTCAGTAAAGCAACAAGCACAGTGTCTATATTGGGGAGCTTTCTCTATTGTGTTTAAGGTGAAATAATTACTAATTTTGAAATTTGAAAGGATGCAGTTGTTTTATGACTTTCAATATTTACCTAATATCTGAGGAAAAGCCCTTGTCTATGTTTTTCCACAGGTAGATACTAAATACTGCTAGCTTCCAGCAGCGGGGTTTTACCTGGGATAGAGTTAGATGAGAAGAAATGGTGTCATTCTGCAAGCTATCCCAGCAGTAATATTTGAGATATTAATTTTGGAGGTCTCTGAGAGAGACACAACATTCTGTATTCTGTCTTGGACCTGGCAACAACAGGAAGCATTCAGCACACATCTGCCTTGCTCTACAGTAAGTGTAGGGAACAGTATAATTCTCTTAGATATAGTCAGGAATATAGCAACACTTAGTTTAGATATTTTTCTTTATTTATTTGAGATTGTCCTGCAATGTTGCTTTAAATATTTCCTGTGATTTTTGAACTCTGCTGATACTGTAAATATATATTTAGTATTGTCTTGTTTTTTATTATTTATTATTAAATATATTTAAACATTTCATTGTGGGTGATCTGTCTAGAGATATTTAAGTTCTGAGAGTACTTGCATATTTCTTTGGTGACAGTATGGGCTACTCCTAATAACCTTGCTCTTGGTCAAACTACCATTTGTATTAATAGTAACATTACACAGTAAGATTGGAGACCCTTTGTTAAGGGCCTTAAAGTAGTTGATAAGGAGCTGGTTGGTGGCAGTGATAACTACTTTATAGTCTGGGCGAAAGGAGACATAGCTAGTAAACCTGTGCCAGCCTTTCCCGTGTGTGTGTGTGTGTGTGTGTGTGTGTGTGTGTGTGTGTGTGTGTATGTGTGTATATAAATCAAACCTCAAAGAGTTTGTGTGTCAGCTGCTTGAGCAGGGACACAAAGCACTGGTTGGTCAGAGAGGATGCTGGAGGTCTTGTCTTGGCCACTCATCTGAGATCTGAACTCTATAGCTGTGCCAGTGGGAAGTCTTATTGGGGATCTGGAGAAAGAGGGAGAAACCAGCCCAGGAATGACTGTGGTCTCTGTGTGCTCTTAAGGGAAATTGCACTTGATGCAGAGAGCTGGATCTGGTAGTACTGTGTGTGTACCTTGTCATCCTCTCAGTGTGCATCCCCCACTGTTGTCAGTGGTGAGGATTGAGGCTCCTTGAGTAGTGGTCCAGTGGAGGAGGGTCATCACAATATATATATATATATATATATATATATATATATATATATATATGTATATATATATATATTTGTGTGTGAGTGTGTATAAAATTAGTCAGTACATTGACATACAAAAGATTGACAAAAAAGTCAATCTGACAAGATTTACACTACAATGTGCCTACTCCAGGATATAATTACTGATCTGCATCACTGATACTGTGTGTCAACTGGCAGTTTCACCTCTGATTCTAGATGTTACCTCCTCATTCATACTTCCTGTCTCCTCAATAACCTCAACCTGATACTTGAAGCTGCTAACCATTTCCAGTATTTTCCATTCTATCTCAATTGTTAATTTCCTCTGATTTTCCCATTTACTGAGATGACAGTTATTTATTTATTTATTTGCAGTTTGTTAACCGGGATAGTCCATTGAGCCAGAATGAGCCCTTTTTCAATGGAGACCCGGGGAGAAAAGCTCCAAGTGAATTCAAGTATACGTATATACAGTGAAGAAATAACAAAGAACAATCAATCAGTTATAACAACAATATTATATACAATTACTTCTGGATTAAATAGACTATTAAAAATGTAAAATCATTAGAGTCAAAACAAATTTAAGGTAGATAAGAAAATGGTTAGTTGAGGTGTAGGTAAATTGTTATGTATTGTACTTAATAGCAGGGCTTTTTTTGGGCTGGTACACACTGGTACGGCATACTAGCACCTCTGCTGCCCTATTTCTTTAAAAAAAAAAAAAAACACATCTCATTTGTACTCTGATTCATCCTTTGTGCCTTTAGTTTCGCATTCCATTTTGCTGTCATTCGCTGAAGTTCCTGTTTAGAGCCTGTTTGCAATGCCACATCATCTGTATAGAGCAGCTTTGTTGATCTCTTGTATCAACCTGTTTGCTAAGTAATCTATCAGCAGTATGAACAGCAGGGAGCTTAGAGCTGATCCCTGATGCACAGCCATTCCTACTGGAAACCCCTCTGTGAGTCCAAGCAGTGTTCGTACTTGTGTCATTTGTTCTTTGCACATAGTCTACACTAATTCTATTAATGTTTATGAGACTTTGAACCATCACAGGACTGTGTAAATCAGCTCTCCTTGGAGCTTGTCATTTGCTTTCTTCAGTCTAAGAAAGCCCATTTGGACTCTTTCCTCATTTTCAGTTTCTTCATCATTACCTGTCTCACTGCAAACATGGGGTTGGTTGTGCTGCATCCTGATCTGCATCTGAACTGCTCCCCTCCCATCTTACTTTCTGCTACTCTGCAAATGTATTTATCCAGCACTTTTATGCAGTGTGACAGGCGTTTGATTGCTCTGTACTGGCAACAGTTGTAAATGTTTACTTTCTTCATATATACTGGCATTAAAATGCTTATTGTCTAGTTATCTTGGGTACACCTTTGTCTCCACACCATTACAAGTGCCCTCAGGAGTCCTTTCTCCCCTAATTCACCCATCGTCTTGATCATATCTATAGTGATATCAGCTGAGACTGCTGCTTTCCCCGACTTCATTTTCCTTACTGATGTTCTTACTTCTAGCGTGTGTTGTTCTTTCACCATCAGCTATGTATGAGGCAGAACAACTTTTGTGGTGCTTTCTTCATTCAGCAGCTGCTGGACGTACTCCTTTCATTGTCTTTGAGGTCTCCTGGACTTGTGTGCTGATTGCTGCCTGCATCCCTTATAAATGATGTCTGATTACTATCTTTTTTATTTCTGTCTTTGTCTTGCAGCTTCATAGAGTTTCTTTCTGCAATATGCAAAATCACTTTTCAGAAGCTGGCAGAGTGCCTCTAGTGCTTTGTTCTTTGCTATTAACAACTGGTCTCTTAGCCTCTTTGTTAGCCAGTCAGTATTCCTTCTTAGCCTGGTCTGTGTTTTCCTCCTCCCATGCAGTTTCCAACCTTGGTTATATCATCTCTTGCTCTGTTTAAAGCACCATCTACCCTTGTGCTTTTTTAAGATTATGTAGCTTTCCTGAAAGTCTGCTAATTCAGCACTACTTTCTCCTCTATCTTGTTTTGAGGTGAAAAGCATAGCTTCCTTTCCCAAACAAAATGGTAGTGGAACATCTTCTGTGTCTTCCTCTACAAAGTGTGGTTCCCAACTAAGGTTAGTTTTTGCTTTAACTTCTCTGCTATTTGAACAAGACTGATGACTGCCCCATTTTCTTTTTTCTGAAATGAGCTTTGAGCTCCGCATTCTCTTACTTATTTGATTTTCAGTACTTGCTTCCATTTCTTTGTTGTGTGGCTCCTTACTTAAGTGCCTTTCTTCTTTTGTTTGCCTTTTCTCAGTTTCTGAATTAACACTTTTTTAAGTTCTTTGCAGACATCTGTCTTAGGCTGATTTTGACTTCATTGTTTTTCATCAGTTCACGTTCAGTTCTTGATTTGACATCTGTTACAGTATTGGGTTTTGCTGATTTGTTGTTGGGTCCAGTTTCTCTTAACACACAGGATCTTTTTATTATCTAACCATAACTAGTCAATTCTCTTTTGTTGTGTGAACGCTACTGCTCTTCCGGTTTTGATTCTGGAAATCTGTAAGAGTGTTACAACCCTGATCTCCCTGCATTCTTATACAGGACTGGTACATCAAGCTGTTGCTTTATCTGCTCTTAAGAGATGTACTGGCTTGCCATGCAGTGTCTTTAGATGTTTCCTCTTTAAACATACTCCACAGTGCCTTAAAACTGGGAAAATCTCTTTGTGTTATAACATCATGAATTAGGTCAGAAGCTTCTGCTACGGGATGCAGAAGTTTTCCTGGAAGTGTTCAGATTTAATATACCAGACTTGTATTCCATAGCACTCATTATTAATCATTTACCTCCTCTCTATTCACTTAACCAATCAAAGATACTCAACTCCATTCATAGAATAACTGGGAAAGAAAAAAAAAGATAAACTTATGTACACCCCAAGAATATATAAACAAAAGTCACAAAAGAGCTGTGGCAACATAAATGAAATATGTAGAACTGAAACTTATAAAACTTGGAACAAAAATTAAAATTACATTGCTCTATCCAAGCTTTTTGATTTTGGCACCAAAATTGTGGTAACATCTCCCAGCAGAGATGAAGACATCTCTAGTTACTTTTACTTCTGTCCCAAACTCAAAAAGTTCCTGCAAGAACAAATGCAAATGCCTCAATACAGGTCACATTGCATAAACCAAAACCAAATACTCCTTCAGTATTGTAGCCCTCTTCATCTCAATCTCTCTGCAGCTTTCAACTCACCGGTGTAAATTATGATTCTCTGTTTTGTATTTTCTAATTAGAAATATCTCCTGCTATGTATTATATAATACGAACAATGTAGTCCAATGTGATCCACTTAGTATCACTTTTATATACTAATTGCAACTGTCTCTGCTAAATTGTTCTGCAACTTCTTACACACAACTTCTTACACACTGTTATGAGTGCCTATATGTTTCATTGGTTGTTGTCATAGCTGGCCTTATGCACAGGCCAACTAGGTGGCTGCCTAGGGTGCCGCTCTAGCAGGGGTGCTTTTTCAGTGTTTATTTGGTGTAGGTAGACCAGAATGGGGGCACCAGGAGGTGTGGTGGTGGTGGGCCGTGGAGCACTTTTGCCTAGGGTGCCAGTTAATCTAAGGCCACTCCTGGTTGTTGTATAAACATTTGTTGCTTGTGTGATGCATTCAACCTGGGATGAACCTGAAATTTGTCAGCCCTGATCACTGCTGTACCCCTTAAACAAATATAAATAAAATAAAATAATGAAAATGCAGAAATTAACTCTAAAACTGACAGATCTTAACATTCACTGCATTGCTACATCCACTTGATAATCCACTCATAAATGCTTACATCACCTATTTAAAGGCCTATTTAAAGACTCTGTTGTGCTGAATACCCCTCCCCTAACAAATAAATAAATAAATAAAGCAACACAGCCAAACCTAAGTGCAATCAGCTTTATTAGGAGGCATAATCTTCACATGGGACATTCATTACTTAGCATTCTGACTTTATATAGTCTTATATATTTGTCCACATTCTTATTTGGTCCATTTGCATCTTAAACATCCAGCACCATGCATATCTACGTTATTTTTTGACATGCAATGAAAATGTATAATAAAAAGCAGTTAGTTTCAGTTTAGTCAGAAGCAGGAAGCCTGGACTGTACATTCTGTAGTCAGTATTCTCCAGCAATGTGACTTCAGCCAGCTATTCCTAACCTTATCAAGGTACATATGTCCAATAATATGGCAGCTGAAGAGTTCAGCTCAACAGCTTATCTAGTAGGGGAGATTAAATTCCTAATTAGCATATCTTCCAGAACAGAGTACTACTCGCAGGAGAGCATTGCTTTTACCTTTAACATCACAAATCCCAGTGAGGCACACTGATACCCCTAATTGTGTGTGTGTGGTAATGTACTTACTAAAACCTTCCACCCTTCAGGTTTCATTCTAACCATCATATGACTGTGCTGTGTTCAATTCCTTTTATCATACCATGGAAGGTCACATCCTTTTCCCTGCTCTTCCATCCCCTTTTTTTGTATTTCTCTTTACCACTGAATATTCTGCCTTGTAACTACTTTTAAAGCTCCCATTAATTGTTTCATTCCATATCCTGCAACAAAAGTCTGATATAGAAGTTAAAGATGTTAAGTCCCACGTCTGACAAATGTACCTCATCTAACCTAAACCATTCTGTATCTGTTACTCAAATTCTGGTTAAAACATCATCATGAAACATATTGACTCATATAAGTAGCAGCCTAGATCTTTGCTCTTTCTGTCCCTTTCAGATTGACTGCATTCCTCTGCACTTACCTATAGTAAAAAATGATCATAACACTAATATGGAAGATAGTCTTTATTATCTCTGACTAGAGTTGTATTAACAGTTTGCTCCAAATTGTTTCCCTTAATTGTAAAAAATTACATCTGGCTATACAAATTTATGTAAGACCTGAATTAATGCAGATGATAAACTGGACCACATCATTCACATGATGATCCCCAGTTCAACTTCCATTATCATTTTTTTTTTTTTTTTTGGTCTCATACTGAAAAAATGTTCTGATGTCTGTGTCTACTCTCTAGGGAATCCTGAAAACGAATGACAGTAATTTGCAAATAAATGGGTTCTTCCTTGGCAAATGTCCTTTTAATTGCAGGGTGGAAATTGTCTGTATACCTCTCAAGATAACTTTATTTCCCTTTACTGCAAATATATTCTGTTTTGGCTATGTGGAAGGTCAGCTTCTGAATCTGCAAGATGTAATATCCCAGTTTTTAGATAGTTTGCCAAAGTGTGGCTGTATAGCATTCCTCAGTGATATACTCATGCATTTTTTTTCAGAGTCTGTCTCTCTGTCTGTAGCTTCATTAGCATGGCAGTTCAAATGATTCGATGTCCAAGTGTAACCATACAAATCTCACTGAAGAAAGAAGATGTGAGATTATTACATCTTTGGTGATATCACCATTATTGCAGATTGGGTAACTGTGACAATAAAGGGAAGCCTGGAACAGATCACAATTGTTGTTGTATATAGACCACAAACCTGAAGTGCGGATGAGCTAGAGAAATTCATACATTTCTAGCAAGAAACACAGAAGGGAAAATCATAATTAGCAAGGACTTAAATTTACCAGAAACAGAGGAATAATAATACTGAGTCTTCAACATTAATAAGGAAATTATTTACAATATATGTGCAGGAATAACATATGTTGTGAGATTGTAAACAAACCTACCAGGGAATGGAATATATTGGATATTGTGTTCCTAAGGAAATTATTGTTACTTCATGTCAAGTTTTACCACCACTGATATGTATTGATCATGGGCTTACAAAGATTAAACAAATGCTAGATAATTCTGCAAAACTGAAATCTAAACCAGTGCACAGGAAATTAATCTCAGACTATATGGAAGCAAAACAGTCTCTATGTAAAATTAATTGCAGTGATGCATTCAGTGGGAAGATAGCTGGAAATAAGAAATATGACAAATTTTGAAAGGGAAATTGTTTGTATACAAAATAAAATAAAATAAAATGTTTAACAGGCACACAAGGTCCGTAGAATATATTTCCATAAGAACAAAATATAAGAAAATGAAATGAAGTTGAACTATAACTTTGAAAACTGAAACAGAAGACTTGACAAACAAATTAAACATAGTGGGAAACGTGAAGAAAATGTATATAATGATATTGAGCATAACAGGAAAAGATTTTATAGTTGTGTAAGATGCGATAGGAGTAAAGACATACAAAGCAATAAACTGCATAGATTCAAAAAATTATTCTCAAACACAACAGATTGTAGGTATATTTATAAAATCTTATGTAAAACAGTTTACCGTCACAAAGTGGGAGATAATGTGTGCTGGTAACATCCAGCTAACTTCAGATACTGAAATTAATTGATATTATATTGAAAAAAGTACTATATAAACTGGACCCAAACAAAGCATAGGCTGGAGATGGGATTAGTAATAATATATTGACAACCCTTCCATATGAACTTACAGTACTATTATATTTGTTATTGATTAGGTCATTTAAGTAAGAGGAGGTACCTCAAGATTGGAGACATGCACTTGACAAACCCATTTTTAAAGGAAAAGAGAATAGGACAAACCCAGAATCATGTAGACCAATAAGTTTACTTTCTTGTTGTGGAAAAATAATGGAGAAGGTTATTTTGGATACATTCTAATCACAATTGAAAAGTTTGGGACTAGAAACCATATATCTTCGTGCATATGCTGATAATAATATTAGATTTATAATTACTAGTAACATGATGTTCTATAATAATAATCAATAGTGGTTCTCCTTGAAGTAAATATAAAAGCTGAACTTACAGCCACGGAGTACCCAATAAGTGCTCGTTCACCTCCAAAACCAGAATGTAATATAACGGATGCAACAATCACCAGCCACTTCGCAGTTCAAACGTTTATTCACAAGGCGATACAAATATAAATCTGATAAAATACTAAACTGTAGGTTAAAATACTGAACTATAGGTTAAGCGCTTTCACCCATCCTGATGGGCATCTTCGGAACACTCCATAGATTTTTAATACGCCTTAAATAACTTCCTTGGTGCCAAAATGTGTTCAAATATTTAAAGGCATACTGCCCTTAATTCCTACTAGTATCCTAAATATTAACATTCTTAGGATTCCAAAAATGCATTCTAACACAAGTTACTACAAGATGAGTATAAATATCTTAAAAAAACACCTATTAAGTGAAATTATAAAAATATATTAATCTTCCCTTAGCTGTCACACTGCTACAATTGCGATGTGAAAAAACAACAAATGCGATGTGATAAAACATTAAAATAACACCATATTGAACCTTCATGATCTTAAATATATAGGATATACAATGTATTATGACATATTATATCAAAGCTCATCTAAACTGACATTTTGAAAAGTTTTATTAAAAACTGGACCATCACTACGAAGTGTCTCTGATAACATTAAAACCTGCTACAAATGCACTGATGTTCACGTATACTCAACCTTCTGAATACGTAGACATATCTAAACTGGATGCACACTTTGTTACTACACTTACTAAACTAAAAATTTTTAAAAAAACATGTACAATTTAGTAATTATTGAAATAATGTACTTGTTAAAATAATATCCAGAAGTATGAATTCTACACTTTATTCGCTCAATATTAAGGCAGATTATCATTCTTGTCCCTTATTAAATGTCTAAGTCTGACCATTAATCAGTCAAATGAATCAAAAATGATACATTATATTTAATGCTTGTGCTAGCCGAACTGCAATAATATTGGTGGATGCTCAATGAACAGTTCCTTAAAATATAAACAATATTAATAACTATATATATTTCAGACATTTCTGTTTACTGAAGCTGTTGTTCCACACATATAAGGAATAAATCAAATAATATATTAAGTACAACTTAATATCATATACAGATGGCATATTAAATATGTCATCTCTACTACACATTACAGTAATAACTTACTGTCTATACTTGTAAAATATATATGTGATCTATCTATTTTAACCAATAAAAACTGAATACAAATGATGTATTCAATAAATGTTGGACTGTTGACCTTCTAATGACTTAGCAACAATTAATATTTTTATCAAAAGAAATGTACTATAGTGAGTCAACTTAAGTATGTTGTTTCTTATGGCATAAATGATGAACATTTGTTCATAGACATTCATTGATACATGTACTTAAAGGTTAAACCTTCCCGCCAGTTGTCCCATTTGGTATTTTGAATTCAGGATACTTTCCCAACTATTCTGTATTTTATATTAATTATATTTAGTGGGAATGTTTACTGTTGTATAGATAAGATGGGTTTCAATGAAATGCTATCATTTAATCCAGGTGGAGTTGTAGCATCTAAATATAATTGCCACCATGCTTCCTTGAAGCATAGAAAGGTTTTATAATCTCCCCCTCTTGGGTCCTGTTTGATAATATCTATGATTGCAAACTTAAATCCTTGTATATGGCCTGTTACTTCGATGTGTCTAAAGAGGGCATTAGTGGAATCTTTCTTCTTTATGTTGTATACATGTTCGTAAATACGTCTGTTTAAACTTCTCTCCGTCTTTCCCACATAGAAACCACAACATTGCTTACAAACCACAATGTATATTACCATTTCGTTTTGCAATTCCCTCTAATAAATTTAACCCTGGATCTCATAGCATTGTGAATAGACATTTCTTTCCCTTCATTAATATATATACATTGATTGCAACAACCACATCTGGTGGTATGGTTGACCCTCGACATACTACTTGTCTTATTATTTTGTGTTTGCTGTCCCAATAATCTTTTTAAATTCTTTCCCATTTTATATAGGTTTCATTCCCATAATCTCAGATAGGGCTGAATCACCTGTAATTAGATACCAGTACTTGAAAATTATATCCCTAATATCCCCAGATAGGGGGCAATACAACATTATAAAGGATCTCTGATGGTTGGTATCCACTGTACCCCCCTTGTTATGATTGTTTGTAGAAATTGTCTCACTAGAAGCAACACTATTTGATCCTAACAGGGGCTTGTATTTCTTCCCCCATTCATTCAACACATACTGGGTGACATTATTCATTATATCAATAGGATATCCTCTATCTTTAAACATGTTGGTTATATTATGTATTTCATTTGTTAGTGCTAAGGTCTGATGTCATATGTGAGGCCCTAATAACTTGACCTTTAAAAATGTTATATTTTAGCTTGGGGGGATGGTAACTACCAAATTCTAAATAGTCATTTGTGAATGTATTTTTCCTATGAATTTTAGAATGTAATTTCCCTTCTTGTTCATAAATATATGTGTCTAAATAAGCTATTCCAACAGTGTTGTAAGAATATGTAAATTTTAAAAATTCACTACTGAGATTCAAAAACTGAATAAATTCTTCCAACTTATCTATACTAGAATTCCACAAGATGTAAATATCATCCAGGAATCTAGAGTAGTGGGTAATGTAGGGAAAATACGTGCTGAGGAACAAGATGTTGTGTTCCCAATCCAACATGATCAGGTTGGCAAAAATGGGAGCACAAGCAGCTCCCATTGCCACCCCCTGGTCTGTTTGAAATACTCCCCTTCATAATAAATAAAATTATTGTCAAGTACCAAACTCATACATTCCATAATGAGACACACTTCATCCCATTCAAGATCAGAATTTTTAGTTACACTATTACAGAAGGCATCAAGTCCTTCATTTTTTGGGATACAAGAAAATAAGTCAATCACATCTATCGTAATGAATATCCATCCTTTCTTCCAAACATGTATGGGGAATTCTCTCAAAAATTCCCAGGAGTCCTTTACCATATGCAATATCTTTTCATATATGTGTTTAAGTCTCACATCAATATATTTTTCTATGGGAAATGTTTTGGAATTGCAACCAGAAATTATGGGCCTAAATGGTGGATCGATCACATTTTTTATGTATCTTAGGTATGCCTACTAACGTAGCTAACTTCAGATATTTAACTGTCATAAAATTGTATATCTTTTTACTAATCTTACCATCTATTAGAAACTCTTCCAGGTATGAATCTATTCTCCTATATGCGATATTGATTTTGTTAAGTGAAATAGATGCATAATTGCCTGTACCATGTAAAATATCATACATTTTTTATTGTACTCCAAACTCTCATATATAACAATTCCTCCCCATTTATCTAGTTTCATAACCCTAATATTTGGATCAATTTGAAGCTCAGATAAGGTTTCCTGATCTTTTACAGTTAGATTGTTACTGTACACTTTGTTTTTGTATTTACTATATAAGTTATAAAACTCCCGAGTCACTATTTTTTCGCACATTTCAACTATGGGATGTCCAGGGGGTATATATGTACTCTTCAAACGGAATTCAGAATTCCTATGATTATGTTCATTCTCTACATGTAGTTTATTATTAGGTTTATCCTTAAACATGATAGCCAAATTCAACCTCCTAGTGAATTTTTTTAATTCACACAGACTGTCAACCAAATCAAAACGGGGGGGGGGTATATATTTCATCCCTTTGGCCAAAATATTAAAATGCCCTTTGGGTATTTCTAAATTGGAATAATTGTAGATATTAAACCCATTCAATGTGTATGTTTGTTCCCCACTTTTGTTATCCTATCTTCCTTAGGAATACTGGTAGTTTCAACATTTACCATCTCCTCATATTGTTCTTCCCCCTTCCTCTTGTATAGTTGTTTCGATATGGTTGCCGTGTGATTCCTGATCCCTCCAAAAATTTGAATCACTATAATTTTGTTCCCTCTCGGTGTTCCTATCCAAATTTTGGTCATCTAAATTTGTATACTTACTTACTCTCCAACTTGCTTTATCACTATGCCATATGTAAGCTGTTCCATTCTTATATTGGTTTAAATCCCAATATATTTTTTTATGTTTGGTTGTGCACAAATTTTGCATCCACCTTTCGGCTAGATCAAATTGTTTATTGTAAAGTCTATCCCATTCAGGGAATAATAAATCTTTAGTTATTCGCTCATTTAAATTCTCTGTCTCCTGTATTAACTTGCTTAACTTTTCATCATTATATTTTAACAATAATTGCATAAACATTGTACCACACTTGTCAAAAAATTGATTAAAATCTTCTTTAACATTTTCAGTCATAATGATACCCATTTGTACTTTGAAAAATCTTAGTCCTTTTGGTACAATCTTCATCTCAATACACTTCCTTATATACGCATTATCAGTTTTTGCACCATTGATGTTCTTAAGATTCTTCCCCATGGAATAAATCTTCTCCTTTAAAGTACCGCTGATACCCACATTCCTGATATTAACATCCATGAATTGTTTGGTTTTATCAAAATCACATTCCTTGTTTAAAAACTGGTTAAAATGTGTCTCATGAATGTTATCACCTCTCCCAGTAATCACAGAATGTTGATTAATGTTAGTCACAGTACCTTTAGAGTTGTGTATGGTTCTCCCAACCACGTTGGAATAAGTCTTGGTCGGAATAAGTCTTTTGGGTTTGGTTATTCTCAAACACAAGAGATTGTAGGTATATTTATAAAATCTTATGTAAAACAGTTTACCTTCATAAAGTGGGAGATAATGTGTGCTGGTAACATCCAGCTAACTTCAGATACTGAAATTAATTGATATTATATTGAAAAAAGTACTATATAAAATGGACCCAAACAAAGCATAGGCTGGAGATGGGATTAGTAATAGTATATTGACAACCCTTAAATATGAACTTACAGTACTATTATATTTGTTATTGATTAGGTTATTTAAGTAAGAGGAGGTACCTCAAGATTGGAGACATGCACTTGTCAAACCCATCTTTAAAGGAAAAGTGAATAGGACAAACCCAGAATCATGTAGACCAATAAGTTTACTTTCTTGTTGTGGAAAAATAATGGAGAAGGTTATTTTGGATACGTTCTAATCACAATTGAAAAGTTTGGGACTAGAAGCCATATATCTTCGTGCATATGCTGATAATAATAATAGATTTACAACTACTAGTAACATGATGTTCATAGGTTCATAGGTTCATAGGTTTATACTAGGCTATCTGCCCTAAGGCATTTATAAGCCTAGCCCAAATTATTGTGGCTTACGCCACCCCTTATATGAAAAAATACTGTGCCCATTAGTTTGTTGTGCCTCTGACCAGCAGTGACACAGAGTTGATTCCTGGGGTAAACCTACGATCTCCCATCCACAGGTCTAGATTTCTCTTGAACAGAGTCAGCGAGGTGCTCTGCCTCACATGGACCGGGATTTTATTCCACAGCATAGGGAGTCTCTGAGTGATAAATCTATCCCTCCAGCACGTCCTATTTATATCCGTGCTAAGGTTTAAGTCGCTTGCTTTAGTGGTTTTGGTGGATTTGGATTTTTTGAGGTGGAGCATGTCCATTAATTCCGGGTTGGACATGGCCTTGTATGTCAGGCACATGTCACCTCTGAGCAGACGGTATGCGACTGAATAGAGCTGGAGTTTCTTCAATCTGGCAGCATATGACAGATTTTGGAGTCCCTTTATCCTTTTGGTGAGGAACTTTTGGGGTCTCTCCAATTGCTGCAGATGTCGGGTGAGATACATCCCGAATGGGGCATTGTACTCGATCATTGGTCTGATAAGTGAAGAGTACAGGGAACAATGACCTCACTAGATCTGGATGTGAATCCCTTCATGATCAGGTGGACAATGTAGAAGGTCTTTCTAACCACTTTAGCAATGTGAGTGTCAAAAGAAAGGCCACTGTCAACCTGGGTCCCCAGGTCCCTGATAACCTCTTCTGTGCTTAGTGGATTGCCACCTATATGGTAGCTTGGGGTTACCTTGTTTTTCCCGAAGGGTATGACTATACATTTTTTGGCGTTTAACTTCAGGCCATGGCTCTGGCACCAGCTATCTGTTTCCGTGAGTGCCTTCTGAAGGATATCCGTGTCCGATGCACTTTCCACTATGGCGCCCAGTTTGCAGTCATCTGCAAACTTTGTCAGCCAAAGTCCTCCCATGTTGGCCTGTACTTCTGAGAAGTAGATGCCAAACAATAGGGGCCAAGGACTGAGCCCTGTGGGACACCACTTGTGACCGGCTTGGAGTCTGACACAGCGCCAGCAACTCTAACCCTGTGGGTTCTGTCCTTAAGCCAGTTTGCAACCCATCTTGTGACATATGGGTTTACATTTAAGCTGGTAAGTTTTTCTACAATACCTGAGTGGGGTATTGTGTCGAAAGCCTTTGCAAGGTCAAGGTAGGCTGTATGGACTGCCTTTCCTCATCAATGGCCTTGGTGACTGTTTCGAAGAAGTCAACCAAGTTCAAAAGGCATGATCTTCCCTTGACAAAGCCAAACTGGGTCGGGTCCAATGTCTGCAAGTCCACTATATCTTTGTTTATGAGCTCCATTATGATCCTCTCCATAGCTTTGCAGACTAGACTTGTTAAGCTTATGGGGCGGTAATTACCAGGGTCCGTGAGGCACCGCCTTTGTGGAGTGGGACCACAGTTGCCGTATGCCACTCCTTGGGCACGTATCCTGTGGTAAGGCTGAGATTAAACAGCTGCCTTATGTGCAGGTTTAATTCCTCATTTAGCTCGTGTAGCACACAGCCGGGGACACCATCCGGTCCCATTGATGCTGTGTTTTTAGCTTTAGAGAGAGCAGCTTTCACCTGCGCATTTGAGATGTCCGGGAGGCTACACTCGGCTGGGATAGTTATCTCTCCTTTAGGGGAGAGGGGTGAAGTTTGCACTGAACCTGTCTGCCAGTATGTTGGCAATGTCTGTGGGTTCAGTGATTTTGTATCATTTTGGACTAATTCTGAGCATATCTGGGAGTTTCCACCCAGGTTCCTAACATAGCTGAAAAAGGCCTTATGATTGTCCTTTGAATCCATGGCAATTTTTCTCTCAAAATTGGCCTTAGTTGATTTTATGAGTGCTCGTATTTTTTACTAATAATGATCAGGGTGACTTCCTTTTATGGATTTTGTTCTATCATGTAATAGCTTTCTCCTCTTATTGTAAAGTTTGTTAATGGCTGGGGTCCACCAGACTGGACGTTTGCCCTTTGTGGAAAGAGTCTTGGTTTTATTTGGGATTGCCTGATCCATGCAGTCCTGGAGGTGTTCATAGAAGGCATTTGTAAGGGCTTCCGCAGCTTGGGTTGTGGTTTCCTCTGGCTCAGGGGCCTTGAAGGATACCACACCAGTCTTGAGTAGTGTGAAGTTTGCTTTAGAGAAGTTCTTCACTATGGTCTTTTTGCTTGGGGTGGGGCGGGATGTGGATTTCCAGTGAGATTAGTTTATGATCAGATCTCACCAATGAGGGATATACTTCGGTGTGGAGCATTTTGTCCCCATGTTTGTGACAATGAGATCTAGTATATTTTCTCCTCTCGTGGGAACAGTGACTAGCTGTTCCATGGCATTTGAATTTATGAACTCCAGGAACCGTTGGGCTAGAAAGTTAGGGCTTGAGTAATGTTCCCAGTCTATATTCGGGTAGTTGAAGTCACCCAATATGATGGTGTTTGGAGATACATTTATACCCTCCAGTGTCTTCAGGAAGGCTGTGTGGGGTTCCTGAGTTTGAGAGGGTGGCCTGTAGCATGCTACAATTTGTAGAGCAGTTTTGCCTATGGTTAGTTGCACCTGGATGGTTTCAAGCTTGATGCGTTGCCACCAACCTGGAGGTGTGAGTATCCTTTATGAATATGGATACACCCTCCTTTTGTGGTGTGGTCCGGGTTTTGGGGCCGAACGCATGATATGAGGTAAAACCTAATAGTGCCGGGTGCTCTCAGGAGCCTTGAACCAGGTTTCAGTTACAGCACAGACATCGATGTTCTCCATACTGAGAAGGGCCTTGAGTGCGTGCATTTTGAGATTTAGACTTCTGGCATTGAGCAGCATTACCCTCAGTTTCTTCCCATTTTTGTTTTCTAGGGTGGTAGGTTTAGAATTTGAGCCTTGCCTAAAAAGGCACTATGGGGGTGGCAAGAGCCTTAGCCAATATCCGAATCCCAGGGTGACAGGTGCAAGCCGTCCCTTGCGAAGCAGCGTGGCTTGTCAAGCATGTCATCCCAGGCAGACAGACACTGGATCCCCTTTGAATGACACCAGACATTAAGCCAATTGTTAAAGCTGATCATCTTGTCTCTATATTGTGGCATCATTCTTGGTGAAGGAAGGATACTGCTCAGGGTTAGGGTCACACCTGCCTGGGCTACATAATCAGAGAGCTCCTCTATGTCTCTTTTCATGTAGTCCAGGGAGGTACGTCTCAGGTCGTTCACACCAGCATGGACAATGACTGTGTCATATTTGTACTTGCCATGGAGTGACCCGAGTGCTTGTGTTATGTGGCGGATTCTAGCACCCGACAGGCAGCTTACTGTGACCCTCTCCTTGTTCAGCCTGGTGAGTGGGACGTCAGTGTGTCTGACTATGGAGTCACCTATGACAAGTATGTTTGGTGTTGTATTTGGCCTTAAGGGCTGTGACTGCTTTGCACACTGCTTTTGTGGTTTATGTGTTGCTTGTGGGGTGTCTTGAGGTAGCAGTTGTTTGGGTGTCTGCTTTGGAGGCCTCTGCTGTTTAGGTAAATTTTACTCAGAGCCTCCGAGTATGTCTTTGTGTGTTTATGTGTTTGATTCAGTGGAGTGGTAGCATTATGTGAGGCTGGTTTTGTGGTGTGTGTAGTTGCCTTCTCCTCCTGTCTGGTCTTGCCAGTCCTGAGTTGAGAGAGCTCAGCCTCCAGTTTGGCTAAATAGCTGCATCTCTCGCAAGTATTTGTGTTATGTGGGAGGAGGAGAGGGTTGTCTGTGTACATGAGGCAGTTATAACATTGCCTCAAGATTCCCAGATTCACCAGCTGGACCGGAGAGGAGATTGACAACTGACCTTTGGACATGCTAGAATAATATTGGGAAATCCTTAATTGAAAACAAGGGCCAGTGGGGAGTGAGGGTGTAGTGCTTTTAATTTTTAGTGCTGACTTATATAATTGCTTTAGTGAGCAAGTGCCAGGTAACTTGAGTGCAATGTGTTACAAGTAACTAAATGCAAAACGACAAACAGTAACTTTCTTTCAAGTGAAACAAGGAAATAAGTACAGTAAGCAATGCAGATATCACTAGTGATCCACAGAAGCTGAGAAGTTGCGTATTAGGTGGAATTAGCTTCCAGGGAAATAACAAGCAAACAAACAACAAGCATATAAACAAAGCTAGATTCAGTAGGCCTGGATCTAGTCTATGCTAGAGCAAACAAGGTGAACCAATTTCAGTAAGATACAGTTCAAATATTCAGGCACTATAAACCTTTAACCAGAAAATTCCCAGCTCAGAAGGGCAGAGTCCAGCCTCTTCTCCCACAAGAGTGCAGACCACGAACCTTCTTAATGTAAAATAACTGGCCTGAAGCCCAAGTGCCTAAACCAGAACTAATACACTTGGACACTGGGCTCTCAATCAGCAGTTCCCAACTTAGAAGGATGAAAGCTACCTGTCCTGCCACCACAGTGCTTGCCACAAACCTTCCTAATAATAATCAATAGTGGTTCTCCTTGAAGTAAATATAAAAGCTGAACTCCCGACAAACCCCAGAAGCTTCTGCAAGGCTAACTACTAGCTGTTAAGTGATGGCATAGCTAAATTCCAAGCCCCCACAAACTCAGAGAACACTGTGGCCTATGCAGAGTGTTTACAGAAACCCTATATAAGCATGTAAATAACTAAACAGAAGCAGCAGTACCAAATAGAAATAAACTTAGGACAAACTCCAAAAACATGACCCCCTCCCCCTTGGTGGACCGCCAGTTAAAATAGGGTGTATAACAAAAGATTAAAAATCCTGTCCAAAAAATAAAAAGAGTTATGCCTAAAAGACAAAACCTCCCTCATCAGTCTCAAAAAGCAATTTGGGACTAATCAAGTCCACCAAAGTCAACGCTTTTGCAAAAATAGCCTCCCAATCTAAGGATAACCATAAGGCATTTTTCAGTTATGTCTGCAACCTTAACGGTTGTGATGAACTAATAGTAAATGGAACTTCCTATACTGAACTAGGGATATAGCAAATTTGATAGCCGATAAATTAGCTCCAATTTCACCACAGTTCCCCCCAGAAAATACCCTCTACCATTGCTTCCCCAAGTATCACTAAAGAAAAGGATCTCTCTGTGCTCTCCAGAGCTAAAAACACAGCATCAGTGGGTTCTGATAATATCCCAGGGTGCCGTCTAAATAGCTTGAAACATGATCTGCCAGGCCTTCTAGAATCTCCATTCAACCATGGCCTCCAAATAGGATTCATCCCTAGGAAATTCAGGACTGCAGTGTTCATCCCTGTATATAAAGATGGACCCCAGGAACTATAAAACCTAAAGTTTTAGTCTTATCTGCAAGGCCATAGAAAGAATTATCATGGACCTGATAAGTAACGACATAGGAAATCTTCAAACACTGGACCCATTCCAGTTCAGTTTCATCAAGGGGAGGTCATGCTGACTAAACTTGGTGAACTTTGAGAAAGTCACTAGAGTCACAAATGAGGGCAAAATAGTACATACTGCCTACACTGACCTGACAAAGGTGTTTGGCACAATACTTTAGATATTATAGAAAATGTCACAAATTTAGGCATAAATCCCTATGTCACCCAAAGCATAGCCAAATGTCTCACAGATACGATACATGAAGTTAGGGTGGGGGAATCCACCTCCATCAAGAGGCCTGTTACTATTGGTGTCCTACAGGCTAACCAAATTTGCTGACAGCTTGAAGTTTGGTGCAATCACTGAATCCCACAAAGATGTAGATATCATCCAGAAGGGTCTGACACAGACAAATAACTGGTGTCAGAACCATGGCCTAAATGCAATGTAAAAAATGCATAAATATACCCTTTAGGAAGATGACCACAACTGCAAATTGCAACATTGATAACACTCCCTTAAAAGTAAACCCAGTGGTAAGAGTATTGGGAAATTGGGTTGACAGTAACCTGAAGTCTGATCACCATGTGTCCATGGCAGTGAGGAAACTCTTTCTAAGTGGTGTAATTTATAAGTAAAGGCATGGCATCCAGATCCAGCAAGATCACAGTCCTGCTATATTCAGCTCTCATTAGACAATAATTGAGTACAATGCACCCGTTGGCATGTACCTGACCAGGTATTTGCAACAAATGGAGTGGCCACAGAGGTTTCTCACTAAAAGAATACAGGGTGTAAATAATATGTCCTATGCAGACCACCTCTAAGCATTGTCCCTGTACTTGACCTCCTACAGACTGCTGATGGGCAATCTATGCCTAACCAACAAGGCATTCTCCAATCTAGCTTTTATGGATCTGCTACACATTCACAAAACAAACACTAGAATTACCCTATCTAAGGATATAAACCTTGTGTGTGACATAAACAAAACACATTGAAGAGACAAGTATGTCTCAGAGATTATCCCTTCTCTGGAACAAACTTGCTATTCATGTGGAACAAAGACCTTCCCTAAGCCTTCCTATTCAAACACAATTTGGACCAAGGGCAGGGAAATTGCAAATTCACCCCTGGCTTGTTGCCTGCAGCCTTTATGGACAGGGACAGTTTGTAAATGCCCTAAAGCCATTCTATCCCATGGGCACTGATAATTGGGAAAATTGGGGCATTAATGAATCGGCTTAAAAAAGGCTCTAAGGCCCTTAATCTACTAATCTCCTAGGGTCCTATGAATCTTCTGTGAATAACAATATGAAAAATTGTGCTGTGGAGTAATTTATATACACTTATCTTCAATCTTTAATAGAGTCATGCACAAAACACTGATCAATAAATTAGAAAAACTTGATCAGATGGGTAGTTGTATAGCTTACAGACAGAACATAGCAAATATACAACAAATGGACAGGTAGAATTCTCGGTTACAGTCAGAGTCTCTCACAGGGATCTCTCCTAGGTGCATACTTTTTTTTAGAAAGTATCTTCCAGATCTATATTTTTCATCTGAAGTGTTTTCTAATCTATATGCAGATGATGTGAACATATGTAAAAGTATTACATCTGTTACAGATAGGGAATGTCTACAAAATAACTTGATTAAATTGACCATTTAGGCACAGGAGATTTATATGCTTCTAAGTATATCAAAACCTAAGCATATGAGATTTGAGAGACATAGATTGAAGGGTGAATATTTAATACTGCATACAGTGATTGAATCAGTGTACTCTTCTAGGGACCTATGGGTAGACCAAGCTTTATGTTTTTCTGATCATATCAACCAATTAGGAATTCTGTTATTTGCTATTTGTTTACTGGGTAAGTGAACTTAGTCTATTGACCAGTTTCATCCATGACCTGAGCTCAAAGATCAGAAAATGCATCATGTTCTTTAAGTCAACAACATTATCTACCAAATGATTGCATCACAAAATTCAGAAAATAGAAAGATTGAATGCAGATAGTGTAAGATTAAAGATCCAGCCAGAGTGTACTGAGAAAAAAAAAAAAAAAAAAATATATATATATATATATATATATATATATATATATATATATACCAAATGCAAGCTAAGATATGCATAAAATGCTGTGCAATCATAAATATAATACATAAACTCATATATTCATGTGAAATATTTGGATATAAGATGTCACATTAAGAGGATGAAAAAAGTTTATTAAATGTATTCTAGTATTCATGATAACAGATGGTGGTAGATGTTGTAGGTAGATTCAGTAAAGAGATGCTCTTTAAGTGTGCCTGTAAAGCTTTTAATGGTTTTAGATTATTTTAAAAAAACTACAGACTGTGTAAAATGCTTTATAGTCTTGGAAATCAGAAATGATGAAATCATTGTTTGTAAATTATATTAGACATGAACTAGGGAATGCAATAATTACATGGAAACTTCTGAAAAAACTATCATGAGTAAACTGAAAAGAATACAGTGGTAATATAATAAGTGTATGCATGGATGTGAAAGTTTAAGTTATTATGAAAGATTAAAATATTTGAAATTATGCAATGTCTTATATATATATATATATATATATATATATATATTTAAGATTAGAATTTATTTGGATATATAGGGCATTTAGAGTCCACTACCTCTGGAGAGCTTGTTTGCGGTGGAATAATATCTCACTATGGATTATGACATTGGAATCTATTAGTATTTTCAAGTTTAATTTGGATCAGTAATTAGACCTGGAAGTATGTGATCCAACTTTTTAGGGTGGCAAGCACCTGGAAGGTCTTTCTAGGCCCTGAACTTGAATTTAGAACACTGAAAATTGTAATAAGGAATATCTACCAAATGAGTGTGTAGGACATTATTTAGGAATGAGATATATATTAAGTGGTTATCCTAGAGACTAGCTTATGTCTGGAATGAACTACCGCATTATATTAAAGCAAGCACTAGTAAAAATTTTTTAAGAAGAACTTGGACACTTCTTATAGATATGACTGCTCTGGTATATTGGCAGGCTAGAAGGACATTATTACATGTGTCTAAAACATATGTATGTTTTAAGACTGGAATGAATATTTCTCTGGCTATCCAAGTATGACCAAAGAAGCAAGCATGACTGAAAAAACAAATCTTTGCAAGTCTCTCCTGTATATAACTCTTGTCAGAAGGAGGGAAGGGTTGGAAATTTTGTTCCGTCTCTTCTGTGGACTGATTCTAGCTGTCATTACCACACATAATTTATTTATTTACTGACATTTGATTACCGGGAAAGGCCAACTGGTTAGGAGCCCATTTTCACTGGAGGCCTGGGAGGAAAAGCTCCAAAGTACTGGAAAACACTTTAAGAACAATAATTTTACAGTCTTTAAAAATAATATTAAAAACAAATTCAATTTAAGTAATTATGCTATGTTAGCCATAACATGAAAACATTGATTAAGAATAGATATAAGTTATATGAAAATGATTTAAAAGTTAAATACATTTTAGCCAGGTTATAGAGAAATTAAAAGAAAGTTTGTATAATACAAACAGGAAATTGGAATACAAAGTGAGAGAAAAACAGCCTTTTTGTGTATTTAGAGAGAGAAGGTCAAGGGAGAGAAATTGATAGAAGTAAGGAAGTGAGTGAAGAAGGGAGCATAAGGAAATGTAAGGTATGAACAGGTATTTGTTCACATTTAGGGTATAGTTTGTCTTGGTGTTGAGCAAGGATAGAGCTACCTTTTGGCTAGGAAGTCTTTCAGAATGGTTTTGAAGGATGGGAGGGAAGGTATTGACCTGATGGAAAGAGATAAGGAGTTCCAGGCTTTAACAACATGGTATAAGTATAGACAATGACCAGCAGATTTGATAGCTTTGTGGAAAGACAGGAGTTTTTGGTCACTGGAGAAGCAGATGGATTCTGGATAATTTTATAGGTGGTAAGAAGATATGTATATTTTAATTGATGGGTAGTACTAAGTTAGACTTTTTAGTGTTGTACAATGGTGGGTTCTGAAAGGGATATTGGCTGCAAATTAACAACTTCATTATAGCATTGTGTAAGTTTTGATTTTTGTGA
Organism: Protopterus annectens; assembly: GCF_019279795.1. NCBI lineage: Eukaryota > Metazoa > Chordata > Ceratodontiformes > Protopteridae > Protopterus > Protopterus annectens. The sequence goes on along the minus strand of NC_056732.1, from coordinate 1,251,725,350 downwards.
TGCCTAAAGGTTAGTAAGGATGGGAGCACTATAAGGAAGCATGGGGAGGAGGCAGGTATAGCTTTAGTTATATTGGTGAGAAAGTTTTTGGCTCGGTAAAACATCTCTATTTTTTGATGAGTTTTTCTTATGCTATTTTGTATATGCAGGTAGAATTTAAGAGTATCAGCCATTATCGCCCTTAAGAATTTTCTGTAAGAAGTAACTTCAATGGTTGTATTTTCAAGAGAGAGAGAGGATTTTAAATTTTGTTTTTTTCATGGGAGAGGGTTTTTGGAAAAAAAGTAGTATTTTTCTTTTTTTGGGGTTGATGAGTTATGAGTTACAAAGCTATGTTTTAGTTGCTGTTAAAGCTTTCTGAGTAATTTTTTTGGAGGTGTGCCATGTTGTCAGATGTGCAAACGAGTATGTAACTCATCTGCATACTGTATTAGGGAAGTCTGCTGTGTGGATGTGTGGAGGGTGTTGGTGAGAGTTTTATAGAGGAAGGAACCAAGGATAGAGCCTTATGGTACACTGGTGGTGACTGGGAGGTATGCAGAAAGGGCAGAATGCCATTTTAATGACTTTTACCTTTTGGATTGGTAACTTTTGAACCACAGAAGGGTGGGCTGAAAGAGACCTAATGAGGACAGTTGAAGTAGAAGTTTGCTGTGATAAAACTATGTCAAAAGCTTTAGACAACTATAAAAATAAAGAGGAGACTAGTTTGCCATTAACTCTAGCTTTATTGACAGTATCTATATAGGTCAGAAGTACAGTGTTAGTACTGTGGGAAGGATGGAAGCCATGTGGATTGGGGGATAGGAATTCTTCTTGCAGGAGGTAGTTTAGCAGGTGCTTTTGAATACATTTTTCAAGTGTTTTGGAGATGGCGATACGATTACTATGGCCTATAGTTGGCAATGGCTGTTGAATTTCAGCTTTTGTGCAGGGTAACATGTGACTTTTTCCAGAGAGAGGGAATGTGGGATTCTTGGACTGATGCATTTATAAGGACTGAGACAAGGCAGGCAATGCTATTGGCTGCTATTTTAAGGCACTCACTTGGAAGGTCATCAGCTGAAGTAGAGCATGGTCTGTGTTTGTTTAAGAGTAGTTTTGTATGGGATGTGGGCACAGGTTTGAAGGTGAAAGTGGATGTGGTGATATGTGGCTGTTGGGCAGGGATGGCATTAGATGTTGGGGATCCTTGGTTAGAGATGCTATACTATCAAGAGTCAAAATGTATTGCAGTTTTGATTGATGAGTTATTGGGAGAGGGTTAGGGTTGAATTTATGGCTGGGATGCAAGGTTTCTTTAATGGCTGTCCAAAATTTTTTAGGGTTGAGGTTTTGTTTACTATTATTCTGAAAGTTATTATAGTATAATTTTTTGTCTTCATTAATTTGATTTTTGGTACAATTATGAAGCGTTCTGAAGTTTTCAAGATATTGTGGTTTTATATTTTTGCCATTCTTTCTATGTTAATTATATTAATACTTATTATAAAAAGAGACGTAGGATGGACCACAGCGAGTTAGAACACGATAGTATGGGAAAAGTATAAGAACAGAGATATGGTAAAAAGTTTATGAATGTAAGCTGAAAGTAGTTTAGCAGGAGGTAATGCAGTGTATATGTGCAGCTGTATAGAACAAGATACCATAACATAGTGCTGCATTGATAAGCACAATATAAAGCCATCACTTAATAACATTCATTGGATTAACCAGTATCAAATGAGTGTTTTTTATATATATATATATATATATATATATATATATATATATGTGTGTGTGTGTGTGTGTGTGTGTGTGTGTGTGTGTGTGTGTGTGTGTGTGTGTGTGTGTGTATATATATATATATATATATATATATATATATATATATATATATATATATATCAGAACACCAGAAACTAATATTACATACTTGTTAAAGGGCACAGACTCAACATACATACAGCTTATAGAATTTGAATGAAATAAATACAAATACAGCACACTACCCAGGTCTATTTGCTGTTCTACAAGTTTTAGAACAAATAGAAATGCAATGACATATGACACATACCTGCAGTGTGAGGAAGTTGGTGAAAGTGGAGAAAATAGTGAGGGGATATTTAGCAATACATTCTACTACAGTGGCCCTCCCCCTTCAGGTTAAATTGTAACAGAGAGTAATCCATATATAGCCAATATTTAGCAAATAGCAGAGAGGTACAAAGTAGAACAGGTTGTCTTTCATTTTCTGAATGCAGAAACCTGTCAGATAGAAAGTCTAAGTAATTGGCATATACAGTATAAACTCCTGGTTAAGAGAAAAGACGGTGGCTAAGTGGTTCTTAATTAGTTCAAGGACAATTCTGTTGGAGGGTGATGTTAATAGCTAATTCCCAGCACAGGCACATATTAGACTTGATAAAGTTAATAAACAGCAAGGTTCTTCAAGTTAAATTTATTTACTTTGTAGAAAGACAAAATTCTCAGTGAAAATGTTTGGGGGTTGGCCCTTGTGGTAGATATTCTGCAGTATCGGGGTCAGCTATATTGACCAGAGGCTAGTAAAAAGACATAAGTATTTGAGGTTGATTTTCTTCCTTCACTGTTTAAGCCTGTTCATTTATCTAAGTTTATTGCTGTTTTGGAATATATGTTTTGGAAGAGAGAAGAGATGTTTGTTTTGTAAAGCTCCTCATAACATTCTATGAGCCTTATTACCCTTTTGGAATTCTTGACACCCTAATTCCCCAGAACAGGATTGTGAACAGTTTATATGTGTAGCTTTGAAGTACAATCTTTGTGAGTGATGCCAAGGGTCTGCATGCCATTTGCATATCTGAAAGCAGATACTAGGAGAGGAAATAGTTCAGATACCCTTGTTTCCTCATTTAGGAAAACATCTTTTAAATTGCATAGCTTCATGTACTCTGCCTTTCAGTATTTTTTGTTACATACTAACAAATTATATATCAGGTGAATAGCAAGGTTAATACATAACATTACATTTAGGAAGAATTAACACATTTCAATTGATACACAGTAAGAGTGACACTGTGCAACAAATACACAACAGAATGTACAATGGCATTAACAACAGAAAACAATAATAAATAATAATAATGAACATTGCTGGTGTATCACTCCATTTCTGTGGTGATTCGGTGACAGCGCTGGCCCTTTGAGAAGAATACCCTATTGTACCCCTGGTTTCCACCACAGATCAACTGTTAGGTGGAACCAGGTGTGCATATCTGCACAACACAGATGGGCATGCCCATCTTCTCTGCTTGAACCATTAAGCACCCGGCTGCTAAGCCAGCTTGAGCTGTCTGGACTTTAGCTATGATTCTGTCCTTTACACCACTTGCACAGGCTTACATTTCACTTTGTTGTATGCCTTGTTGCATATTACTTTCTCTCATTTCACTGTTCAGTAATAATGGCTGACCAAGGAGACTTTTGCAACTTGCAACAAAAAGAAAAAAATGAAATCGCTGTAAAATTGCTTCATTTGCCTTAACACTTATCTGATTTTCTTGCATTTTTATACTTTGTTTTTGTAGAGGTATTGTCTTCTGCTTAAAGATAAGCTGTTTGTTAGGCATCACACTTTCAATCTGAGAAACCAGAAGAGTGCCCAGTTGCAATGATCTCCATTTACTTTAGCTGACACAGAGAAAATATTTAGTAAAATTGCTGCTGGCATCTTGCATGCTTTGCCATAAAATATGCAAAATAGTGATAGTCTTCCAGTATTTTGCAAACTGCTAAAATCTCACCTTGCAGAAAGACACAAGTGCAGCTTTTCTTGGGACCACTGTTAAGCCTCATTTGCTTACTTTCCACTCTTTATGTATACACCCTTACAGGAGTACAAGTGGATTTGCCATTTGTTTGTGGCTTCACAACTCATTCCATGACTGCTAATATAATTTTGAAATTATGTAAACACTTGTGTTATTAGGGAATATATTGGGGATAATTGTAAATATCATCATCATTATGATTACTTTTGCAGCCTGGCATGTTATCAGGTCCCATAGTGGATGTATTTTTTTTTGTTTTGAAAGAACTACCTGTGTCAGTGATGCAACAGGTAGCACATTCACTTTTAGTTTAGGAAGTTGTGAGTTCCAGTCCCATACCTGTTAGATGGACTGCTAATATGGCAGTGCAACATAAAGGGGTGCTTCACTCCTGAGTGTGTCATCCTTTGGATGAGACATTAAACCAATGTCACATGTGCTTGACTTCATGGTAGATCAAGTGGATATAAAAGATTCCATGCATCTATTGAAAATATAGGGGTCCTTTATTAAAACAATCAATTATTTACAACAATCATAATCATTTACATTCCAACTTATTTATATATATACATATATATATATATATATATATATATATATATATATATATATATATATATATATATATATATATATATATATATATATATATATATATATATATGTATGTATATATATATATATATATATATATATATATATATGTATGTATATATATATATATATATATATATAAGTCGGGCCTATGTTATAAAACCGAAAACCCGTTTGAGCGAATACCACAACAGCAACACATATATCCTGAACCGCAAATACACTGAACCCCCTAAACCATGAAATTTGAAATCTTGAATTGTCATAGTCAGCTAACCCCAGCGCGCGCTACATACTACTTACCCAAACATAATAAATAAAACACATACATACACTAACCAAACCCTACTTCTAACCCTACACTAAACCTTACGTACATTACTATCTGTGCACTTACCTTAACCCGCACCCTAACCCTAAGGTCCGTAACTATCGCACACTTAACCTACAGACATATACCCAAACAAAACAAATAATCCACACACATACACTTAACAAAACCCTACTTCTAACCCTACACTAAACCTTACATACATTACCTATCTATGCACTTACCTTAACCTGCACCATAACCCTAAGGTCCGTAACTATTGCACACTTACCTTATGGAGCTATACCGCAGATGGGCCAACCATGACAATTCAACATTTCGAGTTTTGCAGTTTTGGATGTTCGCCGTTACCGTAGGTCACGCAATATGTGTTGCTCTTTTCTGATTCACTCAAACGGATCTTCGGGCTTATAATATAGACCCGTATAAGTCCACATCTTTCTTTCTTTAGTTCCTTCATCCGGTACATACTAAAAAAAACCCCATCAAATTGTTACTGTTTTGACCCCCCACCCCAGTTTCCACAACCAAAACTTTATCTTTTTTAATATGACAGTCAAATCCCATTTTTCATTAAACATGATTTTGTTCACTCTCTGATTCCAAATTTAACATAATAAAAAAAAAAGTATCAATTTTTTCAACCTCCTTTTTACTTTTGTTTTTATAAAGCCCAAATTCATTCATATCCATATTTAAATTACTCACATCGTTAAATCCTTCCATGTACTTCTTCTCCTCTAGAATCTTTTCCCATAACATTTTGACTCTTTTACAGTCTAAAGAACAAGTACACTAGTTTCAAAATCACCATAACACAAACAAACTCTACCTTTTCTACTTTTATAATGCATCTTTGCCTTTACTGGTAATTTTTGTATAGTCAACCTCCATAAAAAAACTTGACACTGTATAATTCCCTTACATCTTGCCATTCTTATGGTTATAGCTTCCTTTATTTTCTGTATTTATTTCCATGGATATATCCTATAATATTTTTCCATAATTTTATTATACCGTTCTTTTCTTTCATTTTTAATTTCTTTCACATTTATTTTCCACAAGATAATTTTATCTTGACAATTTTCCATTTCCTTGTTAAAACACATTCTTCTTTTTAACTGAAAAATAATAACCATTCTGTCTTATACTTCAAACTTAACATTGCTATTAGTAAGGAAACCTTATTGTCTCCTAAATGTTGCATTATTTTATATATGTTCAAAGAAGCACTATAGGGTTAATTAAGCTCAATCCTCCTGTATATTTTTTCACCTATAAAATCCTTCTGTTAACTGGGTTCAATCTCAATCCCCCAGAAATTGCGAATATAATATTATATATTTCTTTTTCCAACTTCAGTGGAATACTGTAAACACCAGCTAAATAAGTAATTCCAGATAACAAAATAGAATTAATTAAATAAACTTTTATAATATGAAAGCCTAAAAGACTTAAAGAACACACACATTTGTTTAATTTCCTCTGTTTTCTCTTTCCGTTTAATTTCTTCAACTTCTAATTTCTAAAATTAATTCCAAGAATTCCAATTTCTATCATATTAAATTTAATTCCACCAGTGCTCCCCTCAAATCCTTAATCTTGAGTCTTGTCTTTATTTAATACAAAACCTATTACCTGAATAATTTATTGCATTTGTTTTATCATTATGTCTATGCTTGCTGAATTTTTTGTTAAATTACACAGATATTATTATTATAACAAAATAGGCATTTATATCCCTTTTTTAGAAGTATAAATCATAACAGCCATCGCTTTATTCACATATTATCCCAGTTATACAGTTATCCCGCTCCACAAAGGTGGAGCCCCAACGGACCCCTGGGAACTATCGCCCTATAAGCCTAACTAGCCTGGTCTGCACGGCTATGGAACGCATCATCATGGAACTCATTAACAGAGACATTGGGAACCTCCAAACCTTGGACCCTACCCAGTTTGGTTTTGTTAAGGGCAGATCATGCCTTCTAAACCTGGTGGACTTTTTTGAGACAGTTACCAAGGCATTATATGAGGGAAAGGGGGTCCACACAGCCTCCCTTGGCCTCACAAAGGCTTTCGACACCATTCCCCATTCTAGTATTATAGACAAGCTCACCAGCTTGAACATAAACCCCTACGTCAAGTGATGGGTTGCAAACTGGCTCATGGATAGAACCCACATGGTGAGAGTTGCAGGCCCTACATCCGACTCTAAACCTGTTACAAGTGGCATCCCCCAGGGCTCAGTCCTAGGACCCTTCCTGTTTGGTATATACTTCTCAGAGGTACAGGCAAGCATAGGAGGACTATGGCTGACCAAGTTCACAGACAACTGCAAACTAGGGGCCATAATTGATTCTCCAGCTGATACAGACACCCTTCAGATGGGTCTCACTGAGACGGATATCTGATGTCAAAATCATGGCCTCAAGCTAAATGCCAAAAAGTGCATAGTCATCCCCGTTGGAAAAAACAAAATACCCGCGGACTACCACATAGGCGGTAGTCCCCTAAATACAGAAAATGTAATAAGGGATCTGGAGACCCAAGTAGATAATAATCTCTCCTTTGATAATTATATTGCCAAGGTGGCTAGAAAATCCTTCTATGTGGCCCACCTAATCACAAAAGGGTTCATGTCTAGAACAAAAGAGGTTATTGTGCCTCTCTACTCATCACTCATTAGACCCATTATAGAATACAATGCCCCATTTGGGATGTACCTTACAAGACACCTGCAACAGCTAGAAAGGCCACAAAAGTACCTCACCAAGAGGATTACTGGCCTCAAACAGATGCCCTATGCAGCCCAACTCAAGAAACTCCAGCTGTACTCAGTTGCATACCACTTACTCAGAGGTGATCTCTGCCTGACATACAAGGCCATGTCCAACCCAGAATTGATGGACATGCTCCACCTAAAAAAAAAAAAAAAAACAAATCCCAGAAAGCCACACGCTCTAGAGATATAAACCTCACCACAACAATAAATAGGACATGCTGGAGGGATAGATTTCTATTCCAGAGACTCCCCATGCTTCGGAACAGGATTCCAATATACATAAGGCAGAGCCCCTCACTAACACTCTTCAAGAGAAACCTTGATGGGTGGATGGGAAACAGAAAATTTACCCTGGGGAATCACTGCACTGACTCTGCTGGACAGTGGTGCAGGGAACTAATGGCTTTGCTGGACAGTGGCGCAGGGAACTGATGGCTCTGCTGGACAGTGGCACAGGGAACTGATGGCTCTGCTGGACAGAGGCACAGGGAACTAATCTAAGGGGGTGGCGAAAGCCAACACATTCTGGCTAGGCTTATAAATGCCCTTGGGTAGATAGCCTAGTGCTTACCTATGAACCTATGAACCTATATGTAGATATTACATTAATTACTAATACAAATAATGTACCACTCAATGGACAAACTTGTCTAATACCCTTCTCTAACTATATATCTTCGCTCAACCATCCATTTATCATAATCTTCACTATATTATAATTATATGCTGAAATACACATATTTTTACTCTTTTGGTTATAATATATATATATATATATATATATATATATATATATATATATATATATATATATATATATATATATATATATCATAATACTGAATGATGAATGGAATCAAAATGTTTGCTTAAATCTCCTATCATAACTTTTGCCAGAAAATTTCTAACTACTATGTCATCTACTAATTCCCTAATTATTAATAATAAATCTTGAACCCTTTTACCTTTTGTACCAACCACATGTTCATTTACAACATTACCTATGTTTTCTTCCATCCTTCTTTATAAAATTTTCATAAACAGCTCATATTCCATGTTGTTTAACACACCTGGTGTCCAGTTTTGTATTTCTCCCTTCTCTCCTTTTTTTCCATATAAACCTAAAACACTCTACATAGCTCTTTACACATAAAAACTTTATTCAACCATTCATTTAATAAATTTATAAGCCATTTTTTGCTCCACAGTTAAATGTTTATATATCATATATTCTGTTCCATCCAGACTTGCAGCTGAATCTAAATTCAATATTCTTAACACCTGTTCTAGTTCTTCTGTTTTTATTTCTTTGTCTAAGTCCTTATTGTCCATGTCAGAAAAAGCACATGCCTTCCATTCCTTCCATGTCTGTGTTTTCTGCAGTTTAAATAATGTCCTAATATGTTCTTTTACTATCTTCACAATCTCATCCTGTGTATTATACATTTTACCTGAATAAGCCTTCATTTCTGTCATTACGCTGTTATTCTCTTTAACCATTTTGCTTAGATATGGTGCAATTTCTACTTTTTTCCTTTCAAAAAATATTTTTGTTTATATAATGTGTTCTGTTTTTTTTATTCAACTAATATAGTTTTTCTTCTTTAATAAATACATTTTCATAATTTTTCTCTAAACAATCAGTCATGCTGTTATTTAAATTCTTATACGTCATTTTTCCCATATATATTTTCTCTTTCTCCCATGTCGTGTAGCACTTTTTATATTTCAGTTTGAAATTTAACCAACATTCTTCTGAACAATCTTTTTAAATTTTCTCATCTCTACATGATGTTTCCATAATCTCAGAACATATTTTCTCCCTGTAACATCTAATTTCACTTAATTTATTCTTTTTATACTTTTCCCTATTTTTATATAATCAACATTTCCTTTTACTATAATCCAAACTGTCCTGTGATCTGAAACTCCTGTCAGTAATACTCCTTGTATAGCTAGTACTTACCTTTCTGAAAATAAAAATAGTCAATTTCTATTCTTTTTTCTCCTCTTTTATATGTCCAAGTCTCTAGATTCCAAGTTTTTAACTGTCCATATTTTATAATATTCTTTACTAATTTAACATCATATGCCTTCTTGTTTTGTTGTCTTACATTACAATACAAATCCCCTGCTACAATTATCTCTATATTAACAAATTGGATTATCTTTGTAAACATCTCCTCTCTCTCCTTTTTTATTACATATGCATATATTGCAATAATTTTAATAACATGTTCCATTCATCTTACATCAATCACAATAATTCTGTTGTAACAACTGTACCATCTAACAATTTGATTGTAAGTTTATATAGTATCAGAATTCCTGAGCAAGTCTTGTTTATGAAATTCCATATAGCATTTTTACCTCACCATACTTCTGTTTGATATCTTTTTAATTTTAACAAAAATCTAATGTCTTCTAGTATAATAACATCATTAACTTTTTACCCCACTCCAAAATCCTATTCTTCTCATCAACCTCGTAAAACTATTCACATTTAATGATAGAACTTTACATATAACTCTACCGTAAGTAATATATATTCATCCTTTCCCTTTCTTTTTTGAGATCTTCTATATTCTTCCTTTTCCTTTTTCTTGCCCTTTCACCAACATAATTTCTTTTTTGTTTAATTATATGCCATTTAACATCACCACTATCACTTAACCCTGACTATTCCTCTTCATTATTTTCTATATTTAAATCTTCCTTTGCTCTGTCTTTTTGTATTATTTGTTCTTTATTCATAGCACTACTATATTTTCCATTTCTACTAACTCCTTTTTTATAACTTTATTCTTTTTACCCTGTTCCACTACTTCTTCTGTTATGTCTGAATCTACCAGATTTCCTCTTTCTTCATATTCCCCCAAATGTCCTGCTTTCTTACATTTATAACATTTTGGTTCACAATTCCTTGTATCATATCCTATAACCCCCCCACAAAACATCTTCTTTTCTCACATTTATTAATTAAATGCTCATTTTTTCCACACAAAAAAACCCACACTTTTTTGGCTGTCCCCATTATCTAATCAAGCCTCTGTCTTCTTCAACATTAATAATGCTTGTAATATGCATACTACTGTTGTTTTCCAGTTTCAGTGTCACATTACGATCTCACAGCTCAGTCCATAAACCCCATTTATCACATGCTTTGGATAAATTCAATACATCATTACATACATTTAATAAATGCTTTTTAAAGTCTCTTTTTCAACTTAAGTCCTAAATTGAATATTAATTTTTTCTTAGTTTCCCTAAAGAAGGACTTGAGTATGTAAGTTCCATGGTGGACAATTTTTCTTTTTCTCATATTCCTCCACAAAGTCTCCATTATTTGCTCAGTATCAAAAGTAATGTCACAAAAAGTCTCTTTATTAATATGAATAAATGCTGTTACCTCATTTGGCTTAATCCCAAGTGTCTTAATTGCTTTGTCCCATACCTTATATCTGTCCATTTCTGCATCTTCCTTCTTTTCAATCTGAACTTTAGACAGTCTCTTTTTCTTTAAACTTATTTCTTAATATTCTTCCTTACTATGCATCCCTTATTTCACCATATCTGCATGCAGTTTTTTTCCCACCTGAACATCCTCACTGTGCTGCACTTCTTCATTCTGTATGTTGTCCATCATTTCTCCCCATGACGTGTCCTTTCCATTTTTTTGTCTCACTTCCCTCCACCATGTCCAACAACATATCATTCCACAACCCTCCTTACTGGAGGGTTGTAATACAATCTTGTGTTGTTGCTTCTGACTCAAAGAAATTTCACTAGAACACATCTCTGTTCACATTTGCTGCATCCATCACCTTAACCTGCCTTTGAAAAGGCTCAGCTGCCTTTTCCACCATCTCTGTCATACCATACTTTCCTTTTAACCTCTCCTTCACCTTCAATTCCTTCTCCAATAAATTCAACACAAACGCTGTCCAAATAACAGCACCATAACCAAGAGAACCTTTGCTGGTATCTTCTCCAATCTCCATGTTTGCTCACACCAGCTTTCTGCTTCTCTGAGCCAGCAACATGCATGGACTAGTAGACAGGAAGTGCCACAGCGAAAAGAATCCCTGTGCACCCTGGTCAAATTTCCCCTAGTATAAATATCACCACAGATCTCCACTGATATGATACCACTAGTCTAGTAGGACAACCCCCTACAACTAAGGCTATATAAATGAATAAATAAGTAAAAAAAAAACACTTTTAACAGATTTTCTTTTGTGATGATAGGGGTTTAGGTCTTTGGTATATGTAGATTTGGTATACATGTCTCTGTGGTGAAATTAGCACAGAATTTGTTTGCCAATACATTTGAGATATTATCTTGGTTAGATTAGGTAGTGCCATTTTGAATAAGACAGCAATGATAGGTATTATTTCATAACTCACTGACATGGTTGTAAAAAGATTTGTAATTAACTGTAGCTTCTAGTGCTAGTCTAAGTTCATGGAAACCCTTAGTATTTCTGATGGTGTTTTTTAGTACCTTGGATAACCTGTTGATGTTAACCTTGATTTGTGAGTCTTATAAATTTGCTATATATTTGAATGAACTGTTTTGTCTTATTGTATTGCTTATTTATGCATCTGGACCACCAGGCTGGTTTGTTCTTTCTCTTTTTCTCTAGTTTTGATAGGGACTGACAGGTAATACAGTTTTGTTGGTAAGCTTAGAATTTATTTGCATAACTACTAGCTGTGTCCATATCTTGGGGGGGTACAGTTATATTAGAATTTAATGAGTTTATCATAGAATTGTAGGAAATGTCGGCTTGAAGAATTTAAATGTTGTGATACTATCTCTGGATCCTCTTTTCCTCTTGCAGTCTGTATCTCTCTTGGTACCTGATTAACACTAATGTCCATCACCTTGAAATCTGGTCCCCTTCCGAGGGCATCTCGTATATATCATTTTCAGTACAAGGGTGGAGGAGGGGAGAAAGGCAAATATAACTTTTTTCCAAACTTCCTTTGTAGAAACAAGTTGCACTGTTGCATCATCTCACCCAAGTGAATGGGAAACAGTAACACAATCTGTAAAATCTGTAAGTGTCTGAACATAACATATGGGATCTAATTTCTATAATAAAGCTGTGCACTCCTTTCAGCCTGAACCACACAATTACAGTGTTATGAATTTCTGTAGAAAATTAAATCTCTTGTATAATCAGATTAGGTGCCTTGTTTTGTGAATTATAGCTTTACTTTTTTACAATTAAACTAAATCTACAAGTACAAGGTATTTAATTTATCATACAGCAGCCCCTCTCTCATATTTATATACATTTCTAAACACACCCTCATACACACACACATACACACACACACACACACACACACACACACACACACACACACACACACACACACACACACACACACACACACACACACACACACACACACACACACACACACACACACACACACACACACACACACACTTCATAAGTTTGTGATTATGTAACAAAAATGAAATATTTTGTGGACTTCTGGAAAATGGCTGCAAATTGAGTAACAGCTTCATTTTAGCTCTCCCAGTATGAAAACAAAGTTCAGAGGAGAGAGCCAGTGAACTCCTTTTTGGGGGGATTTCAGTAACTGGCTAGTAAGTGCACTATCTGAATGTCAGCAAAAAAGAAATTCAGAGAACCTGAAAGAAAATGAACAGCAAAAGGTGAGGGAAAACATTTACTGGGAAGAATTCTGCAGCTCTTCAGCAAAAACAGTGCAAGCTCCAGCTTTGCTGCATGGCTTGACTTCCAGTAACCTAGATTAGATGAGGTGAGGAAACTGCAAAAATCAGAGGCTGAATTGAAGAAAAAGCTGGATGAATATGAAACTGTTTAAGAGTAGATATTTCAGAAAATAATAGAATTAAAGGACAGAGAACATAGGAAAAATATGAGATTTTCTGCTGTACCAGAGAAGCTGGAAGGAGCAAATTGTATTAATTTTATGAAAGCACAAATAAACAACTGGACTGGTATTCCACAGCAGGAGTTGTTAATTGAAAAGGCACATTGTGTGTATGCTCCAAATCCAAATCTGTCCATTAGAAAGGAACATAGACCTTTAATAGTAAAGATGCAATCCTACCAACAGAAGGAGTTCATTGTGACAAAACTGTGACAGAAGGACAAAGTACTAAAAATGGGAGACAGTAAAGTGTGGAAAATAATAACTCACTGTACACCCGACAGAGGAGGAGTAAATTTATTCCACTAATAAGGGAATCTCAAGAAGCAGCCATGATAGTAAAACTACTGTATCAATCATTTTTGATGCAGAACATGCTAAGGAGGAAATACAAAAGTGTGTCATATAAAAAATTAGCTGTGAAACAGAAGTAGATTCTGCTTCTTGCTCTACTGGGAATAAAAACAACAGAGAGACTGTGCCAATGATACATTTTCCACTGCTTCAACAGAAAATGGTTGAGAGACAGAAAAAAGCATAAGCGTTGACTAGAAGAACCGAGAGTATGCTAGAAAGGAATAAGAGACTGGGTTTGGGAGATGGAGATAAATATGGATAAAACGAGCAATTTGGAAACAGACAAATAAATGTGGAATTATAAAGCATTAATTATATTTGTGAAACAAGAAAACCTGGAAATATTGGACACTTTTGACTTTGTTAAACTTGTAGGGGACTCTAAAGCATATGCCCTACTTCATGTCATTAATGTTTAGAGGAACACTTCGGAGATGGGAAGAGGAAGGAAAGAGTTAACTGTAAGTAAAACAAACATTTGTTCTTAACAGTAATATTTGTATAGTACATGATATATGCATGCTATAAAGTAGAGTTTTCTTAGTTATTTCCAAGTGTAATTGGGGTACAAAAGTAAACAGGTGCCCCTGTTTTTTTTTCTTCTTTTGTCTTTATCCTTGTTCAGTTTTAAGAAATGTAGGCACTGCAATGTAATAAAAGGAGAAAACATCTGTTTAAAAGAGTATAATACAAGAAACAAATTATGTATTTTTTCTCATTGTTGCATACGGGAATGACTGGACCAAGGCTCTTGGCTTTATATAGTAACAAGTTATAAGAGAAAGCAAATAAATAAAAAAGAACATTGACTATAATAAAGATCTCCTATAGCAAATAAATAAATTACTTGTAGAAGCAACCCTGTATCTGGTTCTCATGTCTCCATGGAGACAATCTGATAAAGAACAATAAAAACAGAATACTTCTTTCTTTTAATGGATTTCTTTCAATGGCTAGGAGATAATGTTTTCTGAAAGCATTCAAGTATTTTTTCATTCTGGGAGAACAATAAAGATAAGACAAAACCAGGCAGCACTTAGTAGAAGCACAGGCTGTACCATGTGTCTTAGCATGGTTACCCCAAGTCTGTGAGTGCGGCTGTCAGTTAGGGACAATTGTTCCTATTAGGTAGGTAAAACTGCAATATTTGAAGGTGTACATAGTTTTGTGTGTTAATATTAAATTAATAGGTTCTGGGGTGTATTGGGTGTGCATTGTTTGAGAGCTTTCAATAAAAGAAAAAGTTTTGTAAGATGTGACATAGGTTCAAATGGATATGATAAGAAACAACTGTATAAAAGGTCAACCTGACAAACATTAGTGTATGCATGTAACACAAAAGATGGAACTAGATATTTAACAAAAACTGTTACAAATAAAAGGTGGGAATAATAACTTTATAACCTAATGAGCCTTTCAATATTATCTTTCAATGTGAATGGTCTCACAGATTTATACAAAAAACAAAGAGTAGTGAAATATAGCAGAAATGTGGAGTGCAAATATTTATGCTACAGGAGACACATTTAGAAAGAACTGAATATGTGAATTTGAAATTTGATAAAGAAAGGTTTTCAGAGCAGTTATTCAGCAGAATACCTGGGATGAAGGAAAAGAGGAGTACTTATATTAATTGCAAGAGGAACCTCAATAGCGTTAGAAGAGGATAAAAAGATAATGATAGATACCTTTTACTAAGGGGCTACTGGAAAGGGAGAAGGATTACACTGGCATGTATATATATTCCACCTAAAACTTCTATAATGGAGCTTAAGAAAATTATGGGAGAAATAATCAGTTTTCAGCAAGGAATATTACTTATAAGTGAGGACTGGAATTTGATTTGATGCAGGAAAGATGTAACTGGGAGGCCTAGAAGGAAAAAAATATAACAAAGGAGGGTACATTTTTGAAGAAATTTATGAAAATATTTGGCATGGAAGATGTGAATTCAGTAGCAGAAGTTCAGAATGAATTTATATATTATTCCCTAAGAAACAAAAACTGGGCTAGGCTATACAGACCTTATATTTCACAGGAACATGTGCACTTAATTGGAAGTTTTGATATGCGTCCAATAATTATTTCATATCACGCTCCAGTAATAATTAAAATAAAAATGCAGGGTAATGAAATAAAAATGAAACACTGGTGCTGCCTCACCTATCTGTTGAAAAGAGAGAAATTTCTGGAATGAGTAGTGGAAATTATTCAGGCATTATTAAAGAAGACCGAAATTTCTTCTGAAATATACCTAGGGAGCAGCATAAAATAAAAGTGGAGTTTAACAATAGAGTCTTAATAAAAGAGAAAGAGATATGGATAATAAGCAACAAGAATTATTTAGAGGAACTGACAAATGTTAAAATATTACAGAATAGGATGAATCTCATAGAAAAAAGAGGAGCAATTGCAGAGTGCTAAGCAGAAAATAAAGGATTATCTTTGTAATATGCACAAGTTTAGAAAGATTGCTGTTAAGCAACTGTTTCTGATAATAACACCAGAGCACAAAAACATTTAGTGCAATGACTCAGGCAACAGAAAGTAGAAAGGGTTTTCGCCAAGCTTAGGGAGCCTGTAATAAGGAAGATAACAAGAGATCCTGTACAGGTACTAGAAATATTTAAGAAAAATTTTGAAAGTCTGTATAAAGCAGATAAATATGCAGATTAAGAAAAGGTACAAATGGAAATATTTATGGAAGAATTAAATACACCAATGTTATAGGTAGATGAAGCTCAGTTACTAATAGGATAGGGGGAGATGAGATAAAAATGGTGATGCATAACCAATCTACAGGAAAGTCCCAAGGAAGAGATGGTATTCCTGTGGAAGTCTGGAAGCTAGGAGGGAAAATTTATAAGATTTGGAAGGTTTTGTTTAATAGTATTTTAAGAGGAGGAGAAGCACCAACTTCATTGAAGAAAGCGGTGGTGACTGTAATACCTAAAGAAGGTAAAGACCTATAAGATCCAGCTTCATACATGCCTGTTTCAATCCTAAACAATAATTATAAAGTGTTTATGTCCATGAAGGCTAAAAGAATGGCAAATGTGATACCAAAATTGATAGACATGGATCAATGTGGTTTTGTGGAGGGGAGGCAAACATTTGACAACATTAACAGAACATTGATGATCCAGAGGGAAGATGAATGTAAGAAAATACCACTGTTGTTCATTGGTCTTGATACAGAGAAAGCATTTGACAGATTAAGCTGGGAGTTTATGAGCTGGGCAATGGAAGCATTTGCATTCCCTGATAAAATTATAAGGTTGACTAGGAGGATATATGAGGGATCAGAGGTGAAAATTAAAGTGGGTGGGCTCTCTCTAATAATTTCTGTTTGAGCAGAGGAACCAGGCAGGTGTGTCCTCTTTCCACTTCGTTATTTATACTATATTTAGAACCACTGGCAAAGAAAATAAGAGATTCAGAAATTCAAGGACATAATTGGTATGGTAGTCAAGAAATCTGTCCCTATTTGCAGAGTATATTATTTTATACCTGATAAAGCCAGAGAAGGACATTTCAGTGTTGTGGATCATTTTGAGGCAGTTCCAAATCTTTTCAGGATACAAAATGAATGAAGCTAAAACAAAGGCAGTAGCTGTAAATTATCTACCCACATACAAATGTGTTCAGCAATATCCATATTTATGGGGGCATGATAAAATGAAGTACTTAGGAGTATGGATTAAAAAAGGATTGTGATGTGGCAGGTAAGGATATGTGGGAAGTGACTACACAAAAGATAATACAAAAGCTGAGAAGTCGGAAATTGTTTTATATGGATATGGATAGCAAAATACAAGCAGTTAAAATGTTTTTAGTCCCTTTAGTTTTACACATAGGTCAGGCATATTTTTATCAACCAGAGGATAAGTTGTGGATTGAAATTAATAAAGAGCCAAAGGCTTTTATCTGGGAGGGGAAGATGGCAAAAGTCAAGTGAGATAAGATGATTCTTCCAATTGAACAAGGTGGTTTGGGATTATTGGATTTGAAGGGGTATTTGAGTGCTAAACAGTTAAAGCTCCTATACATAGCACAAGCAGAAACCTATAATTCAAAGTGGAAAGGGATGGTGATGAAACAGGGAGGAAGCTCAAGAATCAAGGTGAGACTGGGATTTCAATGAAGATCCTTATGGAGAATAACAATAACCGTGCAGATTATTATATTTATAAAGTATCAGAAAGTATTCTAAGAACTAAGCCAACACAGGAATGGTGAAAGGAGATTTTACTGATATGGATGACTGCAATTGGGGATACAGGCAACAGGCAAGAAGGGACTGGAATTTATTGGAGAAACTGGTAAAGGAACCAAGGTATTGGGAGCAAATAATTAGAGAGGGAAAGGTAATAGAATGGGAAGAGGCCAATAATTTATTTGAACTGCAGGATAGAGATTCCCTTCCCTATCAAGGATTGATATCAGAGTATAGGCAAAGAGAAAAAAAATTGGGGGATCATAAGCGAAATACCAGTACTGGTAGACTTTTTAGTAGAAACTAGAGCAGAAGCTGCTTTAAAAAAGGAATAATTATTGGAGCATGCAAAATATTGCACAATAACTATAAGAATCAATCAGAGGAGGTTAGAAAGGATTGGGAAAAGAGACTGGATAAGCAGTTCACTAGGATCCAATCAGGGATACATGTATGGCTCCCAAATATGCAACAAAGTCTAGAAGATGTAGGATCTTTGCTTGAAAGTGTTTATATAGGTATTTTTATACCCCAGGTATCCTCCAAAGAATATTTTCTCAGGTAGACAGCAACTGTTGGAAGTGTGATGGGGAAGAAAGAGGTAACTAGGAATCTATTTCCTGGGATTGTAATGAGGTGGCAGAATTTAAAGATTCCTTGCAGACTTCTCTGTCAGAGATACTGGGTGAGCAAATTGCTGTAACTAAGGAATTTTTTTTTGAGTTATGATATAGAATTGGAATTGCTTAGACATAGTAAGGCCTTGATGAGTCTAATTATGGTGGATACCAAAAAAGCAATTACTAGAAAAAGGAAATCAAAGTTTAAACCAACTTAACTAGAGGTAGTGACTATAGCAACAGAGATAAAACAACTGGGAACAGGATTTTTAGAAGAGGGTAGGAGCAAGTTACATAGGAAAAAATTGAAATTGTGAGATCAATACATGCAGAGGAGAAACAAAGTTTAAAAGAAGACAGGATTTGAATGAGTTATGTAACATTTGACTGACAATGTCTGGATGGATCAATGTTTGCAACTGCAATTATGTCAACATGGTTTGTTTTCATTTATATAAATGCATGATTGCCTGTGTCATATGTGATAATTTAATAAAGATGTTTCTTGTTTAAAAAAAAAAAAATAAATATTTTGTGGTCTCACTCACACTCTCTGTTACAAGTTGCAACCAGTATCCAGAGTAATCTCAACAACCACTATATGATAAATGTTCAAGGCAAAATGGGGAAATAGAAGCAAGTTTCCAGATCTTCTTCTGTATCACACAAATGTGCACTCAGACCTACAGACACTTTCAGGTGCCCAATACAACCAATGCATATTTGTAGAATGTGGGAGGAAACCCATGCAAACACAGGGAGGACATGCAAACCAGACTCATTTCAGAATCGAACCATAGCATTCACCATCAAATACAGGGGTTTTCATGATTTTACCACCAGTGAACTTTCTGATCCAAACTTAATGGCCTGTTATACCACTGATGATCAAAGTAAGCTGCTTTATCCATGAACATCAGTTAATTTCTTTCACTGTGTTAATGTGACATAAGGGATAACATACTTGGAGATCAAAGGGTACAGATCCCTTCCCCTGCATAATTACTTTTAATGTGGACATATTTTAATTGTTTCCCCATAAAGGTCATATGATCTAGCAGGACAATGTGTTTCATGAATTGGGCTGTGACAATACCTCTCAGCTCTCCTTAATTTTCCAGAACGTTCTTGATTTTGCCTCATATTTCTGACCTATACCTCACAAATCTTTTGATTTTCTGGTAACTTACTGAGGATTACAGTAAGACAATAATGCTATACATTAGAGTTTCACACCTATTATTGTTCAGAAAGTGTATGTTGATACAAAACCAGTTATGTTAACTTTTTAAAGTGAATTAGAGCAATATCAGTGTTAAAAAAGTGTCCCTGGTTTTGAGCCTTTGTCTCCCTTTTATTTTTGGTTTGGTCTAGAATTCTTGAGCATAGAACTTGAGAAGTAAGTGGGAAGTTCAGCTGCTCACAATGGGATAGGTCCAGACACATCAGGCCCTATACAGATATCTGCAAGTTTTATTAAACATTCAAAAAATGCATAACGTTTCCTGGAAGACACAGACTTTTAAATGGAACAATGTTAAATTGTTGATCTAATATAAATACCTCTCAACCACTTAGCCCAAGAAATCTGAACAAAGCCAAAAATAATGGGGGGGGGAGGCAAAGGCCCAACAATAGGGGCATTTTAAATATTGGTATTATAAACTTCGAAAGTTGTCGAAATAAAAGGATTTCCATTAGCATCCATTTCTCTGAAGGATATGAAGTCTGAAGCTCAAATGTCTGTCACTGCTTAGTAACTTCCATCCTCAATGATTTACAAGAAAACCATAAATTTAGAAGGAAAAGAGCAAAAATCTGGACAGTAGAGAGGCATGCTAATATAATAAAGACAAACCTCTGAAGTAAGTTTAATGGATTTTGCTGTATGTTTGTATACATGATCCTAAGTATTTATGCCTTGTGCTGGAGTGTTACTTTTTTAGGAATCAATACTTTTTAGGCATGTTAATGCACTTAGAAGGACCATGTTACATTACACTGTATTTGCTTAATACAAGAAAGGGACAGTAAGCCTGGGTTGGCTGACTTTTAAGTTAACCATTGAAGACCTCTATGTATTTTCTGTCTACCATCTATCCAAATAGTCCACTTATTGGGTATACATCCCTCTCCATGAAGAAATACTTTAGCAGTTCCAGAGAGTACTTAGTCCCTGCAATCTGAAGCCTATCCCATCCTTTTCTCCTTTGATCATTCTGTCCAGGATGACATCATCACAGTCAACTAAATGTCTGTTCTAGTTTCTAGAGCTAACCCTTCCACTATGTCCAACAGATATTTTGTGAGGACTTTCTCTGGAATCCTAACAGACTGATTATGTCCCTTTCCTTGTGTGGCCTTTTAACCCACACACATTACTAGCAGTATCATCTGATGAAGGCCGTGTAGAGTCGAGCCATAAACTGCTTTCTTTAGGAGGATATGCTTCTGAAGGGAAGCTATTGCTTTCTGTTTGCTGCTGCCACTGCTACGACCCTGGTGGTCCAGTCCTTTTACTACTCTGTTGCCATCAGTTGCACTCCCTCAAATGATTCTTTGCACCAGGATTATTTTAATCTAAGGGTATTTTACATTTGTAAACAGTTAGCTGCCACCTTTCTGCTACTTGGTTATGATTTCCGAAGCCTTTTCTGGACTTCTCCCCATCTTCTCCTGCTGTACAGATGTTTGTGCCCTCTTTGAAGAGGAGGATCCTGTTTTTTTCCCTCAGGTATGCCTGGGCAAACTATGTAATGTTTGACTGAAAATGATTGCCAGTGAAGGGCACTCTATCTAGAACTGACCTCTGTGGGACTTTACTAGTTACATTTCAAATTCCTGACACTTTTCTTCATACGAAAATCCTTTGTCTCCTGCTATTCAACCATGCAGCAGTCCATTACCTGTGTCTTGGTTACCCCCTAACCACTGAAATTTTCTTACCAGCCTCCTGTGTGGGATCATATCCAACTCATTCCTAAAATCCAGGTAGACCACATTCGCTGGTATTTCCCTGTTAATTTCCCATGCATCAAAATCACAAAACTTGATTAAGTTTTCACTGACAACGTCTTTTGGCTAGGAATAAATGCTAGCTGCTGCACTTGTGTTATCCTAAAAATTGTTGTCTTGTACAGACATTGCCAGACCCCCTCCCCAAGAGTCTCTTTATGACTTTTTCTGCTGCTGATAAGTAGTTTTTTGGGCTTTTCTTGCTCCAGCCACAAGGGTACCACTGCCCACAGGTCATTAGCCAATAATCTTTTGAAGATTTCCTTAGGGCATCTGGCTTCTGACTACACACCAGCCATTTGTGTTCAAGTCATATTAAACTGTGCTTGTTTTAAAATATATGGAACCATGTTATACTTAAATGTTTTCAAAAACTCTTCTATGAATTTATAAGAACTAAAGCCCAATGCTAGTGTAGGTGATATGTAGTATGGATCATAAGTACTTGTAAAACTGTAAATTCCCTACTAGTTGCATCACTGTCTTATTCTGAGAGAAATAGATTTTAAAGTGCCCTTCTTTCTGTGTCATTTGTGAATTAAAACTACTATGAAAATGAAGTCTGTGTCAGTTCAGAGTTTGATATTATGTGTTCATTTAAAAACAATTTCTCTTTAACATTCCTAGTTGAATGGCTCTAGATTTCAGCAGTTATGTATTATCATTTTTTGCTGACATTAAGATATTTAAATTCCTTATGTGCCTTGAACAGCCTTCTTGAGTTATTCACTAAAAATGCTATATAAGCCTCTTTAGATTTCTTCCAGGGCTCTGTATATTTTGTGCATTAAAGTTAATGGGAATTATCACATTTCTGCATCCTATCAGTAAGGGAAATGGATTAATCTTTTTCCAGGTTATGCATAATTTGGAGCCTAGACTTCACTTCTCCCCATAAATACATTTTAAATATATCCCACTTATTATATTTAGTAGCCAACTTCATCAGTCTTTTCTGTAAGGATGTTATTTTCAAAAAGAGCATCATCTGGTGTTCACTGAAAATCAGAACTTCATGTAGAAAATGAGAAAATTATTGACAGGAAGCATGCTCAAACTTGTTTATAAGTAGTACAGCAACTTCTTAAATTAGATAATTTAAGAAATACATAGTGAAAATTGAGTCTGTCGTGGAAACATCATATTCTTATGATCATCATGTGAATTAGCTCCAGTTCTTTGATTTTTTATTCCTCAAGCTTTCTGCTATTGGAACTTTTTCAGGTATTTGACTGCAGAATGGAGTCTGTTGGTACAACAGTATTTAAATTATTGCTTAGTTTAGATTTAAGGATGGTATTTAAAAAAGCAGAAATAATAGCCTACTGAAATGCAGACTATACTTTAAATTGTCATAAATTATATCCTGAAGTTAGGCCATTAAGAGAACCCATTTTTATATATTTTAATACGTGTCCTTCCATACCTTTTACTATTTTCAGAAGTTTACTGTTAAGTTTATATTACTTGCATATGCAGTTGTTTTAAAGGAATTAGTGAATCATTTTCTGCTAACATCCCAACAACATGATTAGTGATTCTGCAGCCATCTGCAGCTAAGTGTGCAGTGTGTGAGTGAGTGCATGCAACTTGTAATACAGCAGTTTCCCATCCAGGATTGGTTCTGTCTGCCTTACATCCATCAAGTGTCAGGATAGGTCCCAACTCCCCTGCAGTAGTGAATAAAATAAAGTTGGTATCAGAGAATTTATGGCTAGAAATAAACCATATGATTTGTGTATTCCAAAATAAAAAGCACAACAGGCCACAATGTATTGAAAACTATACAGTAAAACATCTACAATAAAGAAACTTTAACACTATTTACAGCAGCATACACACTAGAGCTGGTTAAAGTCTTAAACCAGAGTTGTTTACATATACAGAAAGACTGACCAAAGTTCATCCTCATCAGAATTTTTAGTCTTTAGTCAGAGCATTGTACTGTCAATTGTAGCAATTTAAGTCCTTGTAAATGTCCTCTCTTGTGTATTTCAAATCTTGGAAAATAATTGCAGATGTGGTAAGAAAAAGCTAAAAAGCTATCTTTTTCAGTACCAGCATTGCCTCTTGCCTGTGATGTCATATCAGGGACCCAAAAGACACCATTGGTTAATTCTGGGGCAGGTTTCCTGAGTGCATATGAGGGGGCCCCCTGTGCTTTCTCCCAAACCCCCTGAACTAAGGGCAGCTGTGCTACATCTCCAGTATGTCACATCCTTTGAGTCCCTGACCTTACCTGAAAGAGTATGATGGCAAAAATGAATCTTTTTAAAATGCGTGAAAAAAGGGGTGTGTACAACTCCAGATTCCTGACATCTGAACACATTTCTTCCAGCCATTTGGGTACAAGTGGATGCCTAGCATCTCTTCCCATTTCAGTCTGTTGGAGTGAAAGATTATTTCACTATAGTTGTTCAGGGCTATATATAACGTAGATAGGAGGAGATCTTTAGTTATAGATCTCTGGGGTTGCAACTCTTCACTGCCTCTAGTTGAGGCAAGGTTTTGTTCATTTTGTTACCCATGTAAATTAGGTGCAACTGCTGCCACCATTGATGACCACTCCCTGAGCTACTTCTTTATATTCAGTTACTGTTAAGGGGGTTGAACTATCAAAAGCGAAAATCTGCACTGATCCATTCCTTCTAAAAGATTGGATCTTCACCCACTCAAGTTGTGTCAGTCTCTCAGATAGGTCCTTACAGGCAATTCTGGTTGGAGCAGCCCTCATCTCCTGAAGAATTTTACCATTTTCTCTTCCCATCCAACTATAAAACAGTTATTCATGAAGTTCTGTCCTTTGTACTGTACATCCAACTGGCATCCATATCATGCTGCACTCTCTTGGAGGGAATCATATGTTCATCTTATAGGCTGCATTGCATTTGCAAAAGACCTAGACTGGTGTAGGCATGGATCTGGCCTTCACATAGTGTACTGTTTCTGCTGCTTGAGCATACCTCTGAAGTTCTGGGTGACCTTAACCCACTAGAGTGCTTACAAGACATCCCTTACAATGGGATGTCTGCCATCCCAAATAAAATGCATGAACTCCTGCTGCAGTTTGTAATTTTATGGAAGTATTAAGTTGTAAGTCACTTGGCAATGATTGCAAATTTAGTAAAGGGACATCTGAATCACTGCTGTTTTTGCCAGCAATGGAGAGTATAATTTCTCTCAAGCTCTTATCCTTTCTGAACTATAGTACAGCACCTGAACTAAAGAGTCTATGAACTGTATCCCACATGGTACAAAACTGTCTTGTGTAACCCAGCAATTGATCAAGGGGAAACAGTATTGTCCTGATCCGGATAACAGCCAAGTCCAAGAAGATCTTCACGCTGGAAAGTATATTTAGAATCTCCTGGATCTTATTATGGAGATTTGATAACCAGACTGCATAATTTTCTGTAAAACAAGCAATGGTCATAAGTTTGATGCTCCAGTGGTCATACGTTTGTCTTATCAGTAAGCTCAACACTACCACAGCCAAAAAAAAAAAAAAAAAACAGGAACAGGAAAAGGAAGCATCCCCTGCCAGGCTCCACAAAAAATGATGAATGATTCTGAGCACATATCCTTAACTGCACTAGTGGCATAGAGTAAAGCAACTTACACACGGTAAGAAAATCACCCGGGCTACCAAAGTGCTGCAGTAGCAGCCAGATGAAATCCCAGCACATCTATCAAAAGCTTCATTGAAATCTCTAATCTGTTGAGGGCTCATTAAGACTACATAATTGTATGTTTAGAAATAGTCTGATTATTCCTGGAATGCCTGGCAATTTAGCACAAAATCTTGTCATGCACCCATAATACACTGGTCCAACACCTTTTCCAATCTTGCTGCTAGCATTTTGGAAAGAATTTTAGTCTCTGCTGCCAATAACGGGCTGGTAGTTTTGACTGCCTAAGGGATTTTTCCCCTCCTTCAAGAATGTTGCTATATTGGTAGCTCTAGAATGGAGAGGACGAGACCCAGCTCCTTTTCTGGGATTAAATCAGTCTAATAACATCAAATTTATATCTCCCATAGAGCTTTATACTCTTCAGCCATTTGGCCATCCACAGGAGCTTTCTCAAGTTTTATGGGCTCTGTTGCAGATTATATATCACATAGTGTGATAGGTGTATTTAGGTTAGCTAATTTAGACAGATGGAGTCTTGCCCATGAGATAGTACTCAGGAAATCTTTTACAGAATATTGATTTAAGGAGGAGTTTTGCTTGTACAGTTTACAGTAAAATTCTCTTGTGACACTACTGAGTCCTTGACCAGAGTATTGTGATATAACCTGATTGTCTATGAAAAGTAGTATTGCCTGAGCTTGTTTGTGCTCTTGTAGTCTGTAATCCAGCAATTTAGGAAAGTGGGGCCATCATGACCAATATGACAGTTTATCTCTCTTCTAAAATAGATTAGCTGAATCCTGCCATGGCTTAGGTACTTAGCATAGGCTAATAAATACTGTTTGAAAGAGTCCCATACATGTCAGAATCCATCCCCTTTCTATGCAGATTCCTCCATAATTGCAGTACCCATTCCCTTAACATATTAACTGTTGTACCATTCTTAATCAGCAGTAGATCTAATCTGTTTTTCTTTTGTTATTATTGAGCTACAGGCAATAACAATAAAGTATGCAGGCACTGATATATCATAGTACAACATTTTTGTTTTTTAAACCAAACAATACTATGGGGATTAATATAATGTATCCTATTATTGTTATTATTATTATACATTATTAGACATTCCAATACCCAGATCTAGGCCTTTGATTACTTACTTAAGGTTAACATCCAGTCAACACAATTCCTCCTAAAGCATTTCAAGTAAATTTCATATGTTCCCTTTTTTATCAATATTTTTATTGGGATTATATTTCGAGATGGATGGTTCAATGTTTTTAAGATCCTCAGCCAAATACAACAACTACTTCTCTATCCCAGGCTCTGTTGAAGTCTTCCAATTTCTAGTGATTACCTTTTTGGCCAATATCCTAATCATAGCCACCAGTATCTTTTGTGATGAAGTAATATTAGGTACTTCTCCAATTCAAACCCAGGTTATCAAACTGACACAGGAACCAAATAATCCTCTCCACCAGACTTTGCAGCCCCCTTTTAAAATTTTCCAATTTTGAACATGTCCAAAAGTTGTTTCCATGTCTCTCCTTTATCACAGCAGCAACATAAACTAGAAGCCTGGGGGGACATTTTCTGTAGTCTGTTTGGTGTATAAAACTTTTTATATTAACATTTCTAGGCAAAGATCCAGAATTTCCCAGCCCTTGATGCTTTGCTAGGAATATTCCAGTCCTGTTTCTCTATCTGGATTCCCTCCTTGTCCTTCCATGCTTCTAGAATTTGCTTTTCTTCTCCCAGATATCTTGTATTAATGCCTAATAGACTCAACCTACTAAGTGCCTCTAGTCAAAGGAGAACCTTTGAGCCTCTTTTAACAATTTCACTCAGTTTGGCGTGTTATATCCCCTAGGCTCTAGCAGCTTATCATGTTTTACCAGGATATCGAAGACTACCCGTACTAAAACATCTTTCTAGTTGTTAACTGTTTCATTTTCCTGAATTTATCCCAGTTGAACTCACCTTGCTCCATACTCACTTGCTTCCAAATGTTACTTTCAGGGTTTTCTGCCACCATCCTTCAATCCCTTCTAACCACCCACTGCTCCTGACAAGTTCAGTTGACCAAATATCAAACTTCCATTAATTATAAACCTTATTTCTGAGTATCTCCTATATCTCTTTGTAAATCTATTGCACATGCATATTGTTCTCTTGATTAACAAAGGCTTGGGACCAAATATTCAAATGGTGCATTAGCACATCTGGGTAGTTATATCTCATTATCAAGTGCTTCCATTTTGACACATATCTTGGAGCCTAAAGTAAGAATTACAGCCTAATTTGGGCCACCCTATGATATTCTTCCAGACTGGATTACCATAGTCCTCTCTTATCTGTTGGTGGTGGTAGTTCTTGCCAGCTCTCTTCCCCTCCAAAACAAATTTTGTCATCTGTTTCCTAATGCTGTCCCATTTCTTTTTACCTGGATCATATATGAAATCCTGTGCTGCATATAATGTCAAGGGTGCCACAAGCATCTTAATTGCCTGTATTGTTTAATCCAAGTCACACTCCTACAATTCCCATTTCTTCAACTGAATCAGCTGATTTTCTCTTAAACTAGACCCCTAGATATTTCAAAATGTAATATCTCCATCAGTACGGAAATGATTGAACCACTTCTGTACTGGTGGCATAGTATAAACATACTCTTGTAGCTGGAAATTCTTTGGAATTTCTCCAGGATATCAAATAACTCAGAGATCCCTTTCTCCAGATTTTTAATATACAACAGTATATCATCTGCACATATTGTGATATTGTTATATTTCCCTGTTTTACTCACCCACACCTTGATGTTGGATTTCCTAATTACTTGAACCCATGGTTCTAGGTATGTATGAAAAAGGGGTGTGGGGCGTGGATGGACCAACCCTGCTTGTGCCAAATTACTTTAATATATATACCCATAGGTATTCCCAGAAGGCCCTATCAAATGCTTTTTCCCACATCTAGTGCCAAAAAAAACAACTCTTGGCTAAATTTTTCCGCCTTTCTCGCTGAATCATGTACATTTTATAATACTATCATATGTCTGCCTTTTTCTTACAAAGCCACACTCACTTTCATGTAGTATTTTAGGTAAAATTTCCAATAATCTTTCTGCTAGGATGGGTTTAAATACTTTATTATCATGGAGCAGTATTGAAAAGGGATGACATGAAGCCAGGTTTGTGGGCTCTTTCCCCTCTTTTGGGATAACCATTATTAGTGCTTATTATTTCTATGATGATATGCCAAACTGATATTAACCCATCTTTAAATTTCTTCCTTAGTTCGCCATTAATGCCATTCACCCCAGGCATCTTCCCATTCACTTGCTTTTTTTCTTATTTGGGCTAATAGTTTTTAGAGTAATTTTATGGGCTTGTTTTTAGATTTTTAAAATATGATCTTATGACCTTTTCTATTTCCTTAGATCCTTCATAATACCTCCTGTCACTGAACATTTAACCTTTGTGATCCACCTCTCAGTCTTCTGTTGTCTAAGTCTCCCTACTAAAATTCTCTTTTGTTTAGGTATATTAGCTATTGATTTTGCTTTCAGAGCCATGTTACCTGGTCAGATCTGTTGCAGGCACCTGGAGAAGTACATGCCAAAGGGTGCATTGTACTTGATTATTGGTCTAATGAGGGCTGAGTACAGTGGTACTATAACATACTTAGATCTGGATGCCATGCCCTTACTTATAAACTGAGCCACATAGAAGGATTTCCTCATCACCGTGAACACATGGTGCTCAAAGTTCAGATAACTATCTATATGAGCACCCAGATCTCTTGCCACTGGATCCACTTTTGAAGTGGGAGGGTGCTATCAATGTTGTAATTTGCAGAGGATTTGATTTCACAAAGGGTATTATTATGCACTTCTTCACATTTAGTTTGAAGCCATGGCTCTGACTCCAATCATTAATCTGTGTCAGTCCTTCTGTAGGATATCATCATCATCTGGGGAGTCAATGATTGCCCCCAACGTGCAGTCATCAGCAAACTTGGTCAACCAAAGGCCATCTACATTTGCCTTGACATCTGGGAAGTAATATCCCAAACAGGAGGGGCCCAGCGCTGAGTCCTGTGGTACTCCATGGGCTCTTGCTGTATGCAGATTCCCCCACTCTAATGACATGTGTCCTATCCATGACCCATTTGGCTATACATCTGGTGATGTAGAGGTGTATAACCTATTTTGTGGATTTATCTGTAATACCTGAGTGGATTATTGTGTCAAATGCCTTAGCCAGGTCTAGGTAGGTATCATGCAGTGACTTACCCTTATCCATGGCCTTGGTGACCTTCTGAAAGAAGTCCACCAGACTGAGCATGCAAGACCTGCCCTTGACAAAGCTGAAGTAGGTTGGGCTTAAAGTCTGGATATTTCCTTTGTCCTTGTTAATCTGTTCCATGATTATCCTTTCCATATCCTTGAATGTGAGGCTAGTCAGACATATGGTTTGATAGTTTCCTGAGTCTGTTGATGGTCCCCCCTTGTGCAGAGGGTTGACTGTTGCTGTCATCCATTCTACTGGGACAAAGCCTGTCTGGAGACTGCAGTTAAACAGAGATCCAAGTGGGTCTTCTATGTCATATTTCAAGCTATTTAACAGGCACCCTACAATTCCATCAGGGCCATTGATACAGTGCTTCTAGCTTTGGAGGGAGAGCAGTGATGACATCTTCTTTTGTGATAACAAGCAAAGGAATGATAGTGGGTATTTCATGGCAAGTGACTTGAGATGATGGGGGAGGGAGAAATTTGAGCTGAATTTATTGGCCAGCAGGTTTGCTCTTTCTTCTGGGTGAGTATAGTAGTACCATATATAGTCAATTCAGCACATTACTGTGTGTTTCCCCTTAAGAATTAGGACATAACTAAAAAGTATTTGTGGTTATCCTTTGCTTGGGAGGCTATTTTAGTCTCATAATTAGCTTTTGAGTACTTGGCTAGTTCTCTGATTTGCCTGTTGAGACTAATGAGCGATTTTTTTCCTCTGTGTTGCACCCTCCCTCTTTCTTCTAGACAAGAATTCCTTCATTCTGTTGTATAGTCTTTTATGTCAGGGGTCCACCAGGGTGACTTGTTTTGCTGGCTAGACCCAGGTTTAGTTTGTTCAGGTCCTGCCATTGCTATGCATTTAAGTGGCTGTACAGGGCATATGTGTATCTTCTTCATAGACCTCCATGTTTTGGAGGTTAGGAGGAGCTTTAAAATGACCTATGCTATAACTTAATAGAAAGTAATTTGCCCTGGAAAAAGTCTTCAGGGCTTTAGGGTTTAATGGGGTTTCTAGCATTACATTTATTCAAAGGAGACCGATTTATGATCCGATCTTACTAATGAGGACATTACTCTGGGGGGAGGGGGTGCAACACTCCCCATGTTTGTGAGTGCTATATCAAGGATATGTGAACCCCTAGTGGGAGTGCAAACCAGCTGTTCCAGAGCATTTGCATTGACAAAGTCCAGGTATCTCTGAGCCTGCATGTTAGTGGTTATGTATGTTGCCCAGTTTATGGAGGGGTAGTTAAAATTGCACATGATTAGTGTGTTAGGTTGAATGGTAAGTGATTCTAGTAACTTCAGGTATGTGGAGTGGTTTTCATGGCGTTGGTCAGCACAATAAGGGAAGAAGAAATTTGTACTGATGAAACATTTAGTTGCTTCAGTGCCATCTCACAAGTATTATAATGTGATGCTACCGAAAACTTTGCCAGCAGCTGCTACTCAGTAAGGTCTAGGTGCAGAACTGTTCCAAGAGGGCATATCTGTAGCTTATCTATTCAGAGCACTAACAGATGCAAAGACACATCCTGCAATGCTAAAAATCAAAATGGATATGCTTGCTGTAGTTTTTGGCACTCAGAAATTCCTGATTATATTTATGGTAAGAACATTACAGTGATGTCAGACCACAAACTACTTCAAAGTATCT
This sequence comes from Protopterus annectens, assembly GCF_019279795.1. Lineage (NCBI taxonomy): Eukaryota > Metazoa > Chordata > Ceratodontiformes > Protopteridae > Protopterus > Protopterus annectens. The sequence goes on along the minus strand of NC_056732.1, from coordinate 1,251,694,115 downwards.
TCTGTCAGTCATTACATAAAGTTACAGCATGTCTACAGAGAATGATACCATCTTTACAGAAATGTGACTGGCAAGTACAGCACATACATGACAAACTTGTGGACATTGCCAGTACTTTAAGCAAGGCGTATTTACTGGAAAACAATTCGGAAGTGTTGTGGATTGTGCTGCAATTACCCATGACAGCGGAAAGCTACAATGACTTAAATGTTTGCGCAGCAACAACGTAGTGCTTCAGTTGCTAAGAGGTATCATTATGACAGGATGGCCTGCTGTTGCTACCTCGCTATATCAATCCATATTACACATTCATTATTTAAGGGTAACAGAGTGGCCAATTCTTTTTTATGAAACCCATTGCTCCTACTACTATTGGAATTGTCTGGGTATCCTTCCACATTGCCCCCATTTCTGCCTGCAAATCCTGGTATTTTATAACCTGTATCTCCCTGTACATAAGGCATTGCTATCACTATCTTTAGTAATTTCACAGATCAATGCTACTTTGTCTTTTTTTCATGGACTACTATATCTGTTTTTCCTTGCATTTATTTTTTGAATTATTGATAATGGGTGATCCCATGTGATATTCCATCATTCTCTATAATGCCTTGTGGCTCATGTTTCCAGTGCTACTCAGCTACTTCAATATTGTAATGTTTACACAATCCCAAATGCAACAGTTTTGCCACATTATTATGTCTTTCAGTATATAGGCCCTCTGCCATTAATGTATCACACCCAGCAACAAAATATGTGATTGCTTCCAGTTCTGTTTTGCAGAACCTGCATTTGTCTGTTTCTCCCACATATTCAATGGACTTTGTAAACCAGCATGTATGTAGTCCACTAACCTGGCCATCAATATCAACCTTTCATCTTTTGGGTTAAATTCACTTCTCTTTAACAAGTCCTCTGTCAGATCCTGATTGACATAAGGTTGTTCCAGGAGTTTCCTGGACTTGTAACTATATTTATTCCTTTTCCACATTTCTTGCCTTCTTGTCTGATTCTTCTCCTCATATTCTTTCTTTTGGTTTTTGGCACATTCATTTGCTACCTGTTTTTTCTCTATTTCTGGTTTGATTTCCATTCCTAATAAACACATAAAATGGCTATTCAAAGAATGAAGGCTGAAGCAATATAATATGTTAAGCGCATATTATTTACTAGAATAGCAAACTTCCTCAGACAAACACATATACACATTGTACCCATTAACTACTAAAAAAAGGTGCCAAAATTTCAGTGATGTCATTGAGTTAATTAATAAGTTTAATAAATTTCATAAGCCCTTGATCATACTGACCATAATAATATAAAATCACATCTAATGATACAAAAATACAAAAATTACAAAAGCACAAAAATACAATTACTTAAAATATTAAGTTTAAATGTGCAAATCTACCATGCTATCTTAAATACATTGCAATATGAACTGTTACAATGAACTATCATCTATTCAATGCCCTTAACTTTAAAACTACTGACAGACCACAAAGAGTAAGAGTTGGCAATAACACATCAAAGAGCCTTACACTGAACGCGGGAGTCTCTCAAGGATGTGTTCTTAATCCTCTGCTGTTCACCATGCTGACCCATGACTGTGCAGCCAGTTCAGCTCAAATTACATCATCAAATTTGCAGATGATACTACAGTCATAGGCCTAATCAGCAATGGTGATGAAACAGTATACAGGAAGGAGGTGAAACATCTGATTGACTGGTGTGACAACAATAATCTGGCTCCAAACATAAAACCAAAGAGGTAATTGTAGACTTCAGGAAAAACTGGGTGACACAGCTAGCATTCACAATCAAGGGAGAAACAGTGGAAAGGGTGAACAGTACCAAATTCCTAGGGGTGTACATTGCAGACTTGACATGGTCCATCAATACTAATCACATTGTCAAGAAAGCACAACAAAGACTCCAATTCCTATGCAGGCTGAGGAGAGCAAACTCCTCATCTTCAGTGCTCACAACCTTCTACAGAGGCACCACTAAGAACATCTTGACAAGCAATATCACAGTGTGGTATGGAACCTGAAAGGGCGTGGATTGTAAGGCTCTCCAAATGTTGGTGAAAGTGGCAGAGAGAATAATGAGGTCCACGCTTCCATCTACACAGGATCTGCACTCTGCACGGCATCTCTGAAGAGCCACAAAGATTGTTAAAGACTGTACCCAACCGGCTCAGGGACTATTCTTCTTGTCCTTGGGTAAGTGCTACAGAAGCATACATTGCAAAATAACTAGATTCAGAAACAGCTTCTTTCCTCAGGCCATCAGACTATTAAACTTGAGTATCAAGGCAAGCCAACAGGTCAGCTTGTCAGTGGCCACACAGGCTGAAGGAAATATCTTTTTCTTAAAGTGCAATAACTCATTACTAGGTTCTCTCACTTGTGTAATAGTTCACTGAATCCTTGTAACTTTTGTGCAATAACGTGAAATACAAGCTACATTCCATGCAATGGGCAAAATGGTCTTTAGTCTACCACTGCTTAAGCCTCTAAGTGCAATATCTACTGTGCAATAATATGTTCTGATATAGATAGACATATACAAATTGTAATTATGTGCTAGCGTTGTGTCAATGTTATTGCCATATAGAGTCTGCAGTTCTGTTTTTGTGTCAGGGTTAATGTCATATATAGAGTCTGCAGTTCTGTTTTAATATTCTTAATGTTATATTTTTTATATGTTTTTTGTCTGCACATTGAGCTCGAAGCAACAACATTTTGTTCAGCCTGCACTCGTGTGGGTCTAAATGACAATAAAGTTTACTTTGAGTTTGACTTTACTGCTTCCTCTCTTTCACAGCTGTACGTTTTACTGCTTTCTCTACTGTGTATAATTGTAACTGTTCCCACATTATATTAAAAAGTGTAATTGTGGAGGGAGTTATCCTTCATCATTTAGCCATATTTAATATTTTGTTTGACTAAAATATTTCCAAACTGTAACATTAGTATTGTTTTCCCGAAACCAGTGTCTAAACAGAATACAATGTTCCTATGCATTTCTACTCAGCAGCAACATTACTAATTACTTTGCCTCTGTTCTTATATGTATATATATATATATATATATATATATATATATATATAGTCTACCGAATAGAAGCAGCCACGCCACCGACACCTGGAAGACAGGATTGGGGAAGGTGGGGGGGTGTGGGTTTTAGGTTAGTGCAGTGGAGGGGTTCCGTGGTGAGTAAGTGTGTGGGGAGGACGGGGTGTGGTGGTGGGTGTGGGAAAAGTGAGTGTGTGGAGTGGTGTAGTTAAGGGGTCGTGGTGGTGTGTGTGTGGATAGTGTAGTGACGGTGAGGGAAGGGTTTTTAGGGGAGTTAGGTTAGAAGGTGGTGGTAGGTAAGTGTGCGATAGTGACGGTGTTGAGGTTTAGGGTGGGTTACAGTTGTTTGGGGTCGGTAACCCATATATATATATATATATATATATATATATATATATATATATATATATATATATATATATATATATATATATATAAATATGTGTGTGTGTGTGTGTGTGTGTGTGTGTGTGTGTGTGTATATATATATATATATATATATATATATATATATATAAATATGTATGTGTGTGTGTGTGTGTGTGTGTGTGTGTATATATATATATATATATATATATATATATATATCTATATATATATATATATATATATATATATAGATATATATATATATATATATATATATATATATATATATATATATATGGGTCTACTTTCTTTTTTTTCTCAAATTTTTTTTATTTTCATTTAAAATAACATTTACATAATATTTTTAAATATCATTTTAAACAACTATATACAATAGCCTGACTTTCAATTATATGCATTGCATGTTATTAAATATAGAATTAACAGATCAATTATCAGAGATACAATATTTGATTATTGCAGAGTGTCCAACAAAGATATAACTTTCTTCCAAGGATTATTTACCAATGGCCTGGGATCGATTCATAGTTCTTTGATTTTTATTTCCATCAATGCAGTTATCTTCAGTAAAGTGTAGAATTCTTCCAAGGTCAGGGGTGTATTTGAATTCCACCTTCGCTGGGTCTGCTTTCTTTGATCAAAATACCATTATTTTGAACAAAGAAAGTACGACCTTACTTGCGCAAAAGTGCACTTCAATGAAAGTGCACTTTCACGAATTCTGGTTCAGCAAACCAGCAATTAAAATAAAAAAAAATTTAAACTCCATTTTGCACTTGAAAATCCAGTTACACATAGGAGTACTGACCCCTAAGTGAATTAGTTTCTCTATCAGATTTTGTGGTATGACTGTGTTAAAGGCAAAGCTGAAGTCAATGAATAGCAGTTGGACGTAACAGTTCTTCTTTTCCAGGTGAGCCATGAATGTGTGCTGTGCCATTGAGATGGCATCTGCAGTGGAGCAGTTTGACCGATAAACAAATTGGAGCGAGTCCAGTTCTGCAGGAAGATTTGTTATTAAATAGTCTTTGACCAGCCTTTCAAAACACTTCATTACTGTAGAGGTGAGAGCTATTGGACAATAGTCATTCAGGTTTGCTGGCTGACACTTTTTGGGTAGTGGTACGATTGTTGTGTTCTTGAAGGACTTGGGTACTATGGCCTGACATAGAGATATGTTAAATATGTCAGTGAGAACCATGGTCAGTTGGACAGCACAGTCTCTGAGCACTCATCCTAGAATGTTGTCCTGTTCTCCCACTTTTCTTGGGTTTTCCCATCTTAGAGTTCTCTGAATATCAGCTGGGTTGAGACAGAGTGCTACCTCATTTTGCCTGATGGTGAGTTTTGTAGCCTTTGTGTCATTCCCATCATCAAGCTTGCTAAAGAAGGTGTTGATCTTATTTAGAAATGTGATGTTATCCTCACATTTGGTGGATACCAGGCAGCCTGTAGTCTGTCAAGGATTGCACCCCCTGCCGCAGATGTCTGGAGTGTCTTAGGTCTGAGAAGTGACTATGGACTTTTTGGCCATAGGCATGCTTGTCCTTCTTTTTTCCTCTCTTTAGGTTCAATCTGGTCTCCCTGAGGGCATCTTGTCTCCCTTTTTAAAAGCAGCATTGCGTGCTTTTAGGAGCTCATATACTTCATTTGTTAACCAGGGTTTTTGCTTGGCCCTCATGGTGATGGTTTTGATGGTTGTCATATCGTTCACATATTTGGATATGTATGCCATCACAGATTCCTTGTACTGATCTAGATTGATGAGTTGGTTCTCCATGGCTGTGAACTTGAACATGTTCCAGTCCATGTTCTCAAAGCAATCCTGGAGTGCTGAGATCGCTGTATCAGCCATAGTCTTGTTTGCTTCTTAGTTGACATGTCTCTTATTAATAGTGGTTTATATGCAGGGATTAGCATGATGGCCAGATGGTCTAAGTTTCCCGAGTGAGGGTGTTGCACCACCTTATAAGCTAGCTTGACATCGGTATATACTCTGTCCAGTGTGTTCTCTTCCTTTGTGTTGAAGGCCGCATGTTGGTGATAGGTAGAACTGACTTCAGGTTTGCTTGGTTTAAGTCATCAGCTATTATGTGAGTGAATTCTGGATTATGAGTCTGCAGCTCATTGATTGCCTGGTGAAGTGTGGCCAGTGCCTCATTAGTGTTGGCACTGGGAGGAATATAACCAGGTGTGATGCTCTCACCATTAAACTCCCTTGGCAAGTAGAAGGGTCTACATCTTTGCATCACAAATGCAATGTTTTCTGAGCAAAGAGTGGTAATTGCCCCACAGTCGGTACACCATATGTTATTGACAGACACTCCTCCTCTAGATTTGCCACTAAGGATGTGATACCTGTCAGCTCTTCCACATACACAGCACTGTCACTGATATTAGAGTTTAATCAAGTCTCTGTAAATGTGAGTACACAACTATTTCTCACCTTGTTATTTGTAGTTAGTTTTAGCCTTATGTATTCTATCTTCTTTTCCAGGGAGCGAACATTAGCCAGTAACATAGATGGAAGTGCAGACTGAGCAGCCAAGTGCTCTGGATTATGTGGAATGCTCTGCATTCAACTATAAATGAACCCGGTGTTCCTCTGTTCTGTATTGAGCAGCTTTGGCTCAACTATATGGCTTTTGAGTGGTTTGTATACCACAATTACTGCCAATCTGCATTCATTGCTGTATACAAACTAGTCAAATAGCTGCTCCACTGTTCTGCATTGAACAGTGTTGGCTGTGCTACACAGTTTTTGGTTGGCTCATATACAGCAATTACAGTCAATTGCCAATGCAATATATGAAGCAATCAAGTAACTGTTCCTGAGGAAGGGAGCCAACAATAGCTCCCAAATTATGAATTCACTAAAAAGGACTTTAGCATCTGTGCAAGGTGGTTTCACGAAGATTTGTTATAATGGTCCTCACCCCCGATACAGAGAAATGAGTATAATCTATATTTAGGGGAAAATATATTTTGGAATTCCCCATGAAATAAAAAGAGAGAACTTAGTTTGTCTGGGGAAAGTATTTTAATGAGTAGTTTGCTTAGCCGAAATGTACCAACCCCTGCCTAACCTCTGCCTCGAAATATACACGTGTGTATACATACCTCTCAACCTCTTAGCACAACAAATCTGGACAAATTCAAACATAATAGGGGGACAAAGGCCCAGATATAGGGACAAAATGTAAGTACTGCTTAGAAAGTTGCTAGAATAATATGTTTTGAGTTACCATGCATTTTCTGAAGGATGCAAAATCTGAAAATTAAATGTCTGTCATTATTTATTATTAAACCAAAATAGTGATCTGAGTGCCCAAAATTAAAACTGGTAAACCTAAAATAAGGCACACGGAGCTCAGCAAATGGACAACTTCTTTAATCCACACAAACACAAATAAATCCACAGCAAACAAAATCACAGCAGAACAATAACACTGTATAAAATATTTTAGAAGCATTTTAGTTTTTGTGTTTGTAACATCTATATTTAATAATGAAACTTTCTATATAATTTTCAACTACGGTTTTATATTTGATGTATTTTACATAATATATATATATATATATATATATATATATATATACATATATATATATATATATATATATATATATATATATATACATATTTATTTATTTGGTTTTAACATTCAGATTCATTTACCTTTAAGGTCCATGTATTTCAATGCATTTTACATGTTTAATTCAAGTTGTTTTTCCATTGGTTCATTTGAACTAGATTAGTTTATTTATTCATCAAAGGAAGGGAGGTTAGGTATCTGATTAAGTTATTTTGACAAAAACATATGTGGATATACTTTTACAGCTGTGATTTCGTTTGCTGTGGATTTATTTGTGTTTGTGTGGATTAAAGAAGTTGTCCATTTGCTGAGCTCCATGTGCCTTATTTAGGTTTACCATTATTTATTATTATTTATTATTTATTTATTCCAGTTTGATGACCGGGGAGGTCCACTGGGCTTGGGGGGCCCATTTTCAGTGGAGGCCCAGGGAGAAAATCTTCACAACACAAAGTTTACTTTCATGAATAGTTTCAAAGAAAGTTTGCATTACAAACAGCAGGTTGCATTCAAAAAAAAAAAACAAACAATTACAGTTTTGTTCAGGAGAAAAAGACAAGCATATAGCATAATAGCTAGATTTTACTGTTTAGTTACATATACAATCTACATTTGAGAGCGAGGTTAGGAAGGTAAGAAGGTTGGAGAATCATTTCAGAAGATCATCAGCTGGTAAAATTACTGGGGGATAAGCCCACAATTACGTATAGGCGTGGGCAAAATTTAAAACAACTATTAGAACGAACTAAAATCAAAACAAATAAGAAGGGGTTAGGGATGAATAGATGTGCCACTTGCCATTATTGTAAGTACATTTTAGTTAGTTCAACCATTAACATGGCTGGTAGAAATTTTGGCATTTATGGTTCCTTTAATTGCAATTCTAAAGGAGTGGTCTATGCGGCAATATGTAAAAAGTGTCCAGCTTTTTACATAGGTAAGACCGATAGACCACTCAAGAAAATAATTTATGAACATCTATATGCCATTGGAAGAAGCGATCTGAATAATGCACTTGCAAAGCATATACACCATAATCCAGATCATGGCTTCTATTTTTCAGTGGTGCAACAGATACAACCACATGTGAGGGGGGGACCATGGCAGTTAAAATTGGAGCAACAAGAGGCTTTTTGGCAGATTCGTACTGCTGCCTACATGACTCCGGGCTTGAATGAGATATTGTCCATTAAATGTTTTTTGAAACTGATGGCACTAAATAGACGAATTAATATTGTAGATAGTTTGTGTCATTTGTATTTATGTTCATATAAACATTTGTACATTGATTTATATGTTTTAAATATATATATATATACAGAGCAGTTGTTTATACTCTTTATTTCAGAATTTGCTTAGTATTGAATATTTAACATAACTTTCATAAGGAAGTTTATGATGCATTAGCATCTTACATATAGGTATAGTGTTTAATACATGTTATTATCTTTTTGCTTGCTTGCGTCCTGTTGATTACTTGGCTAGTATTTGTATATAAGTTTACACACATATATATTCTAAAGAATCAATTGCTTTTTGCACACAGTTTTTTATATATAAATTGGTTTTAGTAAATCAGCTAATATTTTATGTAAACCAATATTTTAAATGAATGATTAAGTGGTATGCCTTTTAATTGCTTGGGAATGATTGTGATGTCATTATCAATTATAGTATTTAATATGGTGGTGACTTTTTTATGGTTGTATCATTTTGTCTGAGGAAGGTGGGGAGAATCTCCCTACTGAAAGCACTCACAATAAAGGGTTATTTGACTACTATCTGCCTAGTCCCTGCTTCAGGATTTCGTTGCCTTGCTTGTTCTTTTTGCAAGGTAAGAAGGTTATCCAGGAGTAAAGGGGGAGGAGAGCTTGAGAGGTATGGGCTGAAGTGTAGAGTTGCATTTCCTGTTTAGATAGAGGTAGGAATGAAGTTGAGTTTTAAAGTTATTAAGGTTGTTACAGGTCCTCAGTGTGGTGGGCAGAGCATTCCATTTTTTAGCTAAGGAAAAGGGTAACAGAAGCTGACCAGCTGGGTGCTTGGGTTTTTGAATGGTAATCAGGTTTTGGTGGGTAGATCTAAGGGATATGAGGGGGGGTATATGGTTGTAGTATATTGGATAGTGCAGGGCAGTTAGTGGGTTGGAACAATAATTTGTGGGCTGTGGTGATTTGGAGAAGGTCAAGTTGATTGGGGAGTTCAAGCCAGTTTAATGAGTGAAGGGAGGTGTAGTGATGAGAGGAGGATTTGGCATTGGTGACGAATCTGGTGATTTTGTTGTAACATACTTCCAGTTTTGAAGTAAGTGTGGAAGATAAATTAGTGAGCAGAGGAGCACCATACAGTAGAGAGGGAAGGAGATAGGTTGTGGCGAGAGTTAGTCTGGTGGTAGGAGAGAGGAAGTGGTTGTTTCTGTAAAGTAGGTCAAGTTTTATGTGTGTTTTCTTGATGTTTAGCTGGATATGAGTGTTACATTTTAGGTGATCATCAATGGTGACACCAAGAAGTTTGGCAGAGGGTACAATCTTGATAGTGGAGTTGTTAAGGCTGGTAATTGAAGTGAGTTTTTATCAAGAGGGGAGGATTTTGAGGGAGGGAATAGAAGGATCTTCATTTTGTTGGCATTTAGTGAGAGGTGATTTTGGAGCACCTAGTTTTCAGTGGTTGAGAAGGCAGTTTGTGTCAGAAATTGGAGCTCTGTTAGGTTAGTGGAGCAGCAGATCAAAGTGGAATCGTCAGCATATTGCACAATTTTGATATTAGGTATGGCTTTGTGGAAGTCATTAATAAAGATATTGAATAGCAATGGGCCAAGTATGGAACCTTGGGGTACTCCAGTGGGGGTAGGAAGGAAATTGGAGGTGGCCTGGCCCCATTTCACAGCTTGGGACCTGTCCGAAAGATAGCTGGAGAACCATGAAAGAATTTTTTGGGAGAGGTTGAGATTAGAGAGATGGTTTAGTAGGTGGGTATGGGAGATGGTATCAAAAGCTTTAGATAAGTCCAGCAGAATAGAGGATACCATATTACCAGAGTCACGGGCTAAATTGACAGAATGTAAGAAGGAGAGAAGGGCAAAGTTGGTACTGGTCCTGGGTGGAAGCCGTGTTGGATAGCAGAGAGTAGCTGGTGTTTGGTAAGGAATGGCAAGAGCTGCAGGTGGATGCATTTTTCAAGAAGTTTGGAGATGGGGGAGAGAATGGCTTTGGGGTGGAAATTGGAAACGTTATAATTTTTGTCACCCTTGTGGAGTGGAAGAATAAATGCAGTACACCATAGTTTGGGTACATAGGATTCAAGTAGTGATCTATTGATCAGGATGCTGATAGGCAGAGCAATAACGTCTGAGGCTATTTTTAGGAAGGAGGAAGGAATGCTGTCAGGGTCATTGGAGCAAGGCTTTAGTTTAGAGAGAAGTTTCATTATTAGGTTGGTGGAGACAGGTTTGAATTCGAAAGAAGGGAGAGGAGGGAGGGGAAGATTGAGCAAGGAGGGGTGGAGGGTTATTGTTGGTAAAGGTCTTGGTTAACTCAGCGATAGAAGAGGTGAAGAAGGTATTGAATAGTGAGGCAATTTCAACGTCAGATTTGCTGGTGTCAGGACTGGGGTTGTTTTTTGTACCTGGTCTAAGGAGGAAATTAATAGAGTTCCACAATTGTTTCGGGTTTTTTTCATGATTTGCTTGAAGTTTGATGTAGTAAGACTTTTTATCTTTAATGACTTTTTTTGGATAGGTTTCTCAGCTGTTTATATTTAAGCAAGATTTCTGGCTGTTTGTATTGGAGGTAGGCTTTCCAGGTTTTATCCCTTTGTAGCATAATCTTTTTGGTATCTTTGGTGAGCCATGGGGTGGTCTTAGTTTTAACACTTTTTGTTCTTATTGGAGCTAGGGAGTTGAGGACAGTTACAAATGTTGAATTGAAATAGTCAATGGCTGCGTCTAATGGTAGAGTTTTTAGGGGGTTCCAGTTAATTAGTTTAAGGGGGTCAGAGAAAGTAGTAGGGTTAAAGTTAGATAGGTTATGAGTATGAATGTACTGGTGAGAGTGTGGAGAAGTGGGTGTAGCTCGAAAGGGGAAGGCAGGGAGGTGGTCTCCTAATGGGTCAGGAATAACACCAGATTTTATGATTTTGTTAGGATGAGATACTAGGATCCAGTCAAGTATGGAGCCTGGGGGGTTGGTTTTGGTAGGTCTAGTAATGAAGTTAGTAAGTTGAGTGAAGTTAAACAGGTTGATTGTTATGGTGGATTAGGGTTAATGATTTTTTTCCCAGTCAATATTTACATCTCCCATAATGTAGGTTTCTAGCTTAATATTAGAGGAGGTCCAGGAAAGGATGTCTTCCAGGGTATTGGTGTTGTTACTAGGAGGAATATAGAGGGAAATGATGCAGATGCTTTTATGGTTGTTTATTTTTAGTAGGCCAGTTACACGTTCAGCATTATTGAAAGGAAGGATGGGATTAGGGTAAGGAGTGATGGACAAGTGGTTGGAGTAGATTAAAGCTACACCACCACCTCTTCTACGTAGGCGGTCAGATTGCAGAGAATGAAATCCTGGGGGAAGGAATTCAGAGTCACTTATGTGAGGTTTTAGCCAGGTTTCAGAGATGGCTACAATGTCAGGTAAGTTGTGATTGAGCCAGGCATGAAATAGGGTTAATTTATTTTTTAAGCTTTGGGCGTTGATGGTGAGGAATTTGAGGTATATACTGGTGGTTTTGTTATAGGTGCTGGGGTGGTTTGTTGGAGAGAAGTTTGGTCCTGGATTGGGGTGAATGTCGCCGGCTAAGCAAAGGTAAGTGAGATGGGGAATAAGTTTATTAGGTTTGTACTTAGATAGAAGTGGCTGGTAGTGAATGGGTTTAGGTTTGTAGTATTTAGTAGTGCTTGGGAAAAGTTTTACTTTTAAGAGAAGCATAGGGTGGGAGGGAACTAAAGAGGCAGAGATGTTGTGGAAGTGGGCTGTAAGGAGGGGGTGGGGAGGAAGAGGTGGGGGGTGTAAATGGAAATCAGTGTAGGAGCTGGCATGGTAAAGACGTAGCAGAAGAAGGATGAGGATGGATGTAGAGATAAGGATTTTAGGAGCAAGGGAGAGCATGGTAGTTGGAGTTAGAAGTGATAGAGAGGAGGGTAGAGGGATATTAGATGGGAGGGGGTGTGGTAGTGAGAGTCAGGTAGGTTGGAGGAAGGGGTGGGGGAAAGGTGTGTGAGGATTGGTTGGAGGAGAGGGAGGGATATAATATATATAATAAATAAATCTAAAGAAAAAATGTTACTGGTATAAATCAGTCAACAGCTTCTTGTATAGTGTACAATGACAGAGACTTTTGCAAGGCTTTTTTCAAAAACAAAAAATGTGCATAATATAAATTATCAAAGACTGTTCAGCAATTTCTGCAAAAATTATAAAAGGAATATTTCACAGCATGTCCTAATCACATACACGTGTACATGAACGTTTTTATACAAAATCTGATATTTAAGTATGTAAATAACACAACCAAAAAGGAGCCTTCTTCTTATAAGCCAAACCACTTTTCTGAATTGTCCAAAAAGACACTAACAAGCCAAAAGCACTAAAGTGAATAAAGTGCTCACAAAGTTTAGAAAGAAAATGGCTTCATCTGCCCGTAGCTCACAACAGGCTAATTTAGGTTCCCAAAAATTGAACAATGTCTTCAATAATTGTAAAGGAAAATGTTCGATGAAGCTGCTAAATCATATATGTACAAAATAGATTTTATAAAAAATCAACCTTCGGAATTGTAAACAGCACGAACACAAAGGAACCCTCTTCTTATAGGCCAACCGCCAAATAGAAAGAAATCACTCCTTAGAAATGTCTAAAAACAGACCCAAACTGATTAACAACTCTCTAAATCAGATGTAACACTCACAAATATGAAGAAACACCTTCCTGTAAGCTGAACACCAAATTAGAAGTGGAAAACCGCTCCTTCATCCCGCCAGGGCTCACAGCAAGATGCTGTGATGATGAGAAGTGATATAGATCCCAAATATATGATTACCCTTGTGTCTGTGGTTGAAGCAGCCCACTACAGGCATTTACAAACACCAAATACACCAAAAAAAATGATTTAAATTTTAATTTATATATATAAATATTTTTTATATTTATCTATAAATATATTTTTATATAATGATTTAAAATTATTTAATTAATTCAATTAACTGTGGTTTGCTAGAAAACCACAAACTTTATGAGGAATAGACTAAAGATATGGAGCAAAAATCTGGATTTTCTGAGACAATCTCTGGACAGCTGTGAGGTATGACCATACTTCTCAACCTGCTAGAGTAAGAAATCTGTACAAAGTCAATAGCCAAACATAATGCAGTGATAAAGCCACAAAAATAGTGACAATTTTTAGATATTGCTATTATAAACTTAGAAAGTTGCTAGAATAGCAGGTTTTGTGTTACCATACTTGTTCAGAAGGATATGATGTCTAAAACTGAAATTTCTGTCACTATCATATTATTTCATTCCTCTGCTATTTGCCAGAAAACTACATATGTTATGAGGAACAGACCAAAAATATGACACAAAAATGTAGGCATTCTGCAAAATTCTGGGCAGTTGAGAGGTATGACAAGGGTGGAATGTGTGTGTATGTGTGTGTGTGTTTGAGTTTTTCTAAATGAGTGAGCCACTGTCTTTTTGCTTCTACATCTGTGTTTGCATATGTAAATGTCTTTGTCTGCACGAGAGTGTGTGTTTTATTAAATACTTACACATGGTATATTTTGGTTGAAAGGCCATGGCCGTGGTCAAGGAATGCTTTTTGTGCAATGTGAAAATAGCGTGTTCCACATTTTGATTGTTTGCCACACATTGCTATGGTCTGTGTTACACATTGGCCTCTTAGCAGGTTGAGACATACGAGTGCAGGCCTGTGTGGGCTGGCCTTTAGCCTTGCAGATATTCCTGTTCTTGTTTCTCTTTTCCTCAGTCTTTCACATCTTTCCTTCTTCTCCTCCTTTTAGATGTATTAAAAGTTAGCTCTACTTGTGCAAGACATCTTGGGCCATAATTGCATATAATTCCTTGTTGTCAGAGTTCCTGGAATTCCTGGAGTGTAGTAGGCCTTATAGGCCTTGCAGATAGCAGCTGACCAAGCCTGCAGCACAGCGTGCTTGAGGATTGAATTGCTAGCAGTTTCTCTGTACTATAACTTAGTACACCTTCAGTACTTCCCCTTAATTCTGGATTTTTCATTATTTTAGGTGCAGAACAAGACAAATAATTCACATTTCCCAGTCGACCTGAAGTAGCCGCAGCCTCACAGGGTGTTGCATTTTTTTTTAATAGTTGTGAAATAAGTGTTGTTGTGAAAGAGTATTCACCATATACATATCTGTTCAAATAAGAGGATCATTTATTTGGAGAAACATTGAATATATGTCATGATTAACCACAGATGGATGGTATCTCTTTCAGGGTGTCTTCTAGTACAGTCAGGCATCTCCAGGGTAGAGCTAGTCTCCTCACCATCTTGAGGATGTCAGCAGGAGTCCTGCCTGTAAACTGCCATTTAAAAAGGGATTGTTTAGACATCAATCTGCCCTGTTTCTCCTGTCATGAGGAAGACGAACAGGCTGTTCTGATTGCTTGCAATCTCTAGTTCTCTCAGTGGAGCATATGAATTGACAATAAACAGTCATCATTTACTCTTTGTTCTGGTTGAGTGGGAAAAAATGGAGAACAGAATTATCTGATCCAAGGCCTTAACTGAAACCTTCTTGAACATGAAGGAAGATTTGGTCCTAAAAGCCACTTTATTATTCAGTATGATTGTAAAAAATTCTTTGCACTTCAGGGTTCTGTGGTTGATGTAATGACTACTAGGAAATGAAATTTCCATGAAAGGAACTTTATAACTGTTCAGCTATCTGGCTCAGTAGGTGGCAAGGTAAATCTTTTCTTGACAAACCTTAAATCTTTTGAAGAGGAATGAATCTCATGATATGCTCTTGGTGATGTTTCCCCTGCAGTCTGAGGGTTTTACTCTGGCCATCCATGCCTAATTGTAGACTTCTAATGTCAGAGACTAGGTAGACATGAGAACCCCAAAAGGAAAGACAGGCTTGCCCATGACTTGGTCTGCCCTGCACATAAGTTCCTCCTCAGTGGTTGAATAAGAAGGAATTTTTATGCTCTTTCTTTCTTTCTTGAAATGCCAGCACTGTTATTTCCCACAAATGTTTGAGATACCACTGGATTTTCCTTATTTGGAGCCTGGCCTGGAGAACCATTAGTATAAAGGCTGTCATGTCACTCATCCTGTTAAGATGGATGATACCTTTGAGTAATTTGAGGAAAAAAAAATATGCAGAAGAGGAGAAAGGCCTTATCCTGTGGTAGTCACATTGTGCATCCCTCAGTGTTTTACACTGTACCCTTAAAGGTTTTGGTAGATGGTTGAGAGAGGCACCAGATTGCCTAAGCAACAGAAGTCATATTTCATCGTCCTCCTGAGCTTCTCTGTCAACTTGGCCTAAGTTGGACAGGTAGAGGTTAGTGTGTCTGCCCATTGTCTACAGGTAGGCAAGTTGCAAGCATTCAAGCTAGGCATTTAATAAATAGGCTGGGTTCATTTGAGAGGCCATTTGGCAGAAAAGTATACTGCTGACGTGAGAAAATCCAATGGTAGACTGTGAGAACTGTCTTCAGAATCTTTGGATGAGGATGTGCAGGCATTCGTCAGGTTCAAGGTCACCAGTAAGGCACGAGCATCAATAAAATCAGAACTTGAAAAGTAAGCAGTTTGAACTTAGTAACAATGAGGAACTATTTCAGCTACCCTAGATCCAATATATAGGCCTCCAGACCTTCCATCTTGGGTATTAAATACATCCTAGAGTTGTAGTTCTTGCCTTTCTATTGATACGAGAGCTCTTTACATAGTCCTGCTGGTTAGAGACTGTTCCCGAAAGGGACTCTCAGAGGAAAACTGCAGTTGAGGAAGAAGAGACATGCTTAGAAAGGGAGGAAATGCCTAGAACAATATTTTGTAACACAAAAATGTTATTTTTGTCACTATAGGGTAAACCAGTTTTGGTGTAACACGTGAGTCTCTCACCAAGAAGATGTGAGAAGGGGGATAGGAAGCATTAGGAAAGGGGATTATGTAATTAGTGATACAAGAAGCCACCGTTGTTCTTTCTGAATCCTCTCTTCCCCTACTTCCTTCCTTAACCTTTCCCCTCTTGCAGTACACCTTTCCTTGATTAGGCTAGTTAATCCACTTACAAGTTTAGTGAGTTGGTTCTATTTGCTAAGCTTCTCAGCAGTCTTCCAGGACACCTACCTATTAACTTATGAACCTGTGTTATGCCTTCTTCAGAAACTACATAGATTCTTTCCCAACTGCCCATTCTGGTTGTTCTTTCCATGTTGTATAGAGCAACTTTAAAGTAAAAGAAAATGATTCATTATTTAGATTCTGGTAGAATAAACATCTCAAGTATCTTTTCTTATCACCTGCAGCATTAGCCATACCATATGAATTAGAACCAAGTAATCTGATTTCCTATAATTCTCTAATGTTTACAGTTGAATTCATCTTCAGAACAGGACTGTGGGGCATAAAAATTAAAAGTCTATATTACGTTGCCGAAATCATATTCCAGCGAACACCTATTCACAGACACCTAATCAGCGAAAATCGCTTCAGCGATTCACTGACTTTACTAACGGTAAGGATGTAGCTGGCCAACAACATAACTTTGCCCTTTTCTCCACTGTAGTGCGATCTCGGAGTTGGTATATATAGTTAGGGGGAGTGTGGTGGTGAAGCCCCCCACATTGGGTGGGTTCGAGTGACATAGATGTTGCTCCGTTGTTCTTCAGGCAAGTATTTCCTTACCCTTAGTAAATTCAGTGAATCGCTGAAGTGATTTTCGCTGATTTCGGTGAATAGGTGTTCACCAGAATACAATTTTGGCGATGTAATATAGACCCGAAAATTAATTACAACAAAAATGGCTTTCAGATCATCATATCATTTTTACTTATGACATAGTATGGATATGTTTCTTTTTTTTTTTTCATAAACCTGATCAGTAATAGTAAAAATGTCAGTACAGTGTTTGTTTTGCCTATGTTCTACCTTCAAGGTATTTTGGAATACCATGAGCCATATCTCACCTTAATGTAGATTCCAAAACTTTCTTGTAAGCAGAGACTGCATAATTTCTTTTTTCTTTTTTTTTTTAGAATTTTTTTTTATTAGTTTAACATATTCACAATATATATACAGAAAGGAAGAAATTCAGCATCACATGCTGTTATAAAATATTAGGAATACATTGAATCATCAAGGTAATCTTATACAATTAACACAATAGACTACACAGTTTCATTGTTCCTGTAATCTATGTTTTTTGTTTTATTAATGACACATGCTGTGTCTGAAACTATAATTAGCACATTCGTTTAAATGTAGTATCAGTCGAAATTGTGATAAGAGAAGCATCACAATGTCTACAAACCACTTTGTCATACTATTTCTGGAAATCATAAAATATGAAATAAAATGTTGCTTTAGAAAGCTGAAAATATACAGAACAATATAAAATATTTTAAAATTCCATGATAGAGGAGTCATGCGTATCTAAAAGAAACAGATTTTATGCAGCTGAAAACTGATAAAAGATGGAGCGTGCATGCTGTACGTCTTCTAATTCTGTGAACGTCTGTAAAAATTCCTTAAGATTGCCTGTTTGGAATTTACTGAGTGTAGCAAAAATGTCAAAGACATAAAGTCAGAGAAGACTGAATAAAATAATGCAGAAAGACAAATTAGTCATGCATAGATCTCCACAGCCTTTCACTGAACACAATACTACTTTTTATGATTGCTTCACAAAGACAGTGTTCAATACACAGTAGATGATACATGGTCAGCCATGTAATCTGACTTCTAGCAGTCATTTATCTGATCTTTTTTTCATGATGACATGGGTATGGGATATCTTTTGGTTCAGGTTTATTGTCCTGCTTATTGTTTTATAATAGCATTAAAAAGCTAGATTGATTTCATATATAAAATTAGTGTATGAATAGTATAGTGAGCTAATGTACTCTGAAACTGTGCTGACATTTAGAAGTGCTCCTATTAAGGCATACTGGTACTGAATGATACAACGTTCAAAGCTCTGTTTGCTGTTATTAAACTGGTGCTATTCAGAGTAATTTTAGTGAAAGTAGAATAAAAAAAATTAGTGTTTATGGGTTATGATGTGTAGTACTGAAAACAGTACACAGCATTTTCTAAAATTTCTGTAATTGCTGTCTTGTCAATGTTTGTTACATCATAATGATGGTTAAAATAAGTTTAATCCCTATTTATCTCATGTCTGAACTGGAATAATTAACAGCATCTCTCGGGATTCATAAATGGGCAGGAGTGGCAAGTGCTACATGACATTATTGAGTGTTTTTTTATACTAGTCCTTATTTCACAGAATAGGGATAGATGCACATCTAAACTAAATGTTGCACCTAAATGTAATTACATTTAATTTAAATGAATACCAAGCCATATTACCAGCAGTCCATGAAACACAGAAAATTAAAACAAAAAAAAAAAATATCCAATCGCTTAGAGTAACACTTTGCCAAATACAATCATTTACGAATCCTGGAGTCATCAGTTACTGATGCTACTTAAAATGGGCAGGGAGTAGGTTATGTAAGTTTAGTTCACAGAAGACATTTTTGGGAAAACACACAATGGTATAAGTTACCTATCACATGACCTGAATAGGTGAAGCACATTGTTTCAGTGGGCCAGTTGTTTAGGTCTTTAATGTCCATGACATTAGGCACCTTGGCTAGCTTTTGTTGATTTCCATAAAGTATAGTTTTAATTTTAGAAGGGTTCAGTAATAGTTAATTGAGGGAGTACATGTCACTTTGGAGCTGTGTTTGAATCTGAGAGTAGCAGTGGGAGGATCTAAAGATGACCATGTCGTTGGCATATAGAATAAGAGATCTGTGGTAGAGGTTGTATGGAAGTTTGTTGATAACAATGGAGAAGGTAAGTGCACTGGAATTTCTCCTGGAGGCACATCTTTGTGTTGTGGAGCTACATCATGAACCTATAACCTCAGCATATGAACCTATAACCTCAGCACTGAAATAAATAGGACATGCTGGAGGGACAGATTCATAACCCAGAGGCTCCCTTCACTCTGGAATAAAATCCCAGTCCAGGTTAGGCAGAGTCCCTCATTGACTCTCTTCAAGAGGAATCTTGATGAGTGGATGGGAGATCGTAGGTTTACCCCGGGTATCACTTCTGTGTCACTGTTAGACAGAGGCACAGTATACTAACCTCGAAAAAGGGCATAGCAAAATAAATTTAAAATGGGTGGCGAAAGCCAAACACATTCTGGCTAGGCTTATAAATGCCCTAGGGCAGATAGCCTAGTATGAACCTATGAACCTATCAGAAATAGATGATCCTATATTGACACAGTAGAGTTTGCTGGAGGGAATGTCTTTGAACCATGATGAGGCATCTTCACTTTTGCCAGTTTCTGTCATTTTGTTACTCATTAGGATGTTGCCTGTAAGATCAAAGGCCTTTGTAATGTCTATGAAGACTGTCTCTCTGAGGTTGTCTTTATCTGTCAGGGTCAATATGGATGTCATGGTGATGCACCCCACACAAAAGCATTGTTGCATTTTGGTGAGGAGGTATTAATATTGTGGCACACGGAAATTTGACTGTAGATAATTTTTTCTAGCATTTTTCCTGCAGTGGGCAAGACAGAGATAGGTTAAAAATGAGAGCTATTCTTTGGTATTTCTTGGTTTGGAAGAAGTTTAATTACAGTGATTTTCCAGATGTGAGGCATGATATTTTTAATTAGACAGAGGTCGTAGGTGTGACTGAGGGGAAGCATGAAGAACTCTTTGCACAAGTGAATGAACCAGGGATTGAGGTTATCAGAACAAGGTGGAGTGCCTGTAAGTATTTGGTTAAAACTGTGTTTTGACATAATTAGTTCTTATTTTTTAGACTAGAAAGGAGATATTAGTAGAGGGTCTATGAAAGCTGTGAGGAAGGCATCAGGATGTTAGTTTTGACTTGAGGTAGGTTGATAAATTCTTTGGGGAAGTCTGTGCTATTTAGTGCATACTTACTAAGTTTACAGAACATCATGTTTTCTTTCTCAAGAAGAAGAAATAACCTCAGACAAAGAAACCATGCATGGTTCCCATGGAAATTTACAGCACTCATTCCATACAAAGTTCCTTTCAATATATTAAGAATAATTTGCTGCATTCAAGTGATACAAGTTAAACTAAAATATTTCTAAACAAGAGAAGTACCTCTTCAGTAATCCTAAGTAGTTTTGGAATGAAATAAAAATTGATTTAGGCCTAAACGTTAACTTTTCTGTTCTGCACTTCATAGCAGAAAATGACTCCTTGACCAAGGAGCAAACACTAGCTTTTCATTTCTTTTCCCCATTCCAAATAGCACCACTTGTACACATATTCCAAATCAAATACTTGCAGGCATTCTTTTCTATATTTCAAGAGAAAAAATATTTCCCCAGCTTTCAAGGTCAACATGTTCTCTCAGTTGGAGAAGCTTATACTGCAAAAAGGAGTAACAGACAGCGGTAGTTATATTCCAGATTTGTACTCCCAGGAACATCCATTTTCTTCATAACTCTTGTGGACTTAATCTTCTCCTCAACTCTGCCACAAAGATGAGAGGAGGGAAATGTTACTCCAGTACCTAAAGTTCCAAGCACTACTTACTCAAGGAACCTCAAACCCATTACAATACTTGAGTTCTTGAAGAAAAGGCTAGAAAATGTAGTATGCAAAAAGATACTGGCCCATATTGACATTAATGCACTTTTCCCAAACAAACAATGTGGCTTTTGCCCAAGGTATAGCGCTACTACACTTTTTAAGGTATCCAACTCTTTGCTTAATAATATAGACCATAGCTTCTATTGTGGACAAATACTTTAATACCTACAAAGAGGTTCTGATTCAGAAAACCATTCCATGCTAATTTTGTTATTTGGAAATCTATATCTTTGAGAAGGGTCCTTTTCAGTGATTTTTAAATCATCTCTGCAGCAGGTTAGCACTAATGAAAAGGGAAAACATCCTTTTTGATATAGATGTCATCAGTGAAGGAAATTCTTATAAATCAGTCCTTTTTATACTGTTTTTCTCTATCTCATAATGAAACGTCATGATAATCTTGTCCTCTAAATATCCATCACATTCTGTCAAAAGTTACAAACCTTTCTGCAAGATGACTGTTGTCAACTAGTTCTGAGTCATCAGAGAGTACAAGCAAGATTCAGAACTGAGGACAAAGTATGTGAAGAAACAAGTACTTATTTATTTATTTTATTTTATTTTACATTTGTTTACCGGGAAAGTCCGACTGGACTAGGTCCATTTACAGCGGAGACCCGGGGAGAAAAGCTCCACAATAACTAACAACAGTAAATGTTTTATACAGAAATTTAAGAACAAGCTCACAGTAACAAACAGTAATAGACATTTACATGTAGGAATTTTAAGACAGACAAGATATATTTAAAGAACATTATTAACATTTTCAAACTGGAATATAAATACATCCAGAATACATCTCAGGAGAGAGCATTGTTAAATGAGCTACTTACTGGCTGTTAGACTAACTGTTAGAGTTTTAGTGCTATAGAGTATTACAGTGAATTAATAGAAAAGTCTTCCTGGTCAGTAGGGAGTGAAAGGTAGGAAACATTTTTTTTTTTATGTAATACATGGACACCTGTTCTAGGTAAAAAAGAATCATAGGATGAAGGACAAAGAGAAAGGGGTACAACAGCCGAGAGAGTTTAAAACGGTATAAACTGTCCCAAAAGATAATAGCAGTTACTGAGGATGTTGTCCCAATGAGGGAAAACAGTAGGCAATCAACAAAGAGAAGCAAGTAACAGGACTTAGAAGAAGACAAATAAATTTTGAGGTCAAAGGTGAAGGAAACTAATAAAATATACAGAATTATAAGAAAGCTCTAGTGGCAAAACGGGTGACCTAAAACAGGTCTAGAAGAAGAAACATAAGGGTAATAGGGGTATTAAAACAATTCCTGTCTGCAGAACTAGAAAGAGTGCAGCTAGAACAGTTGAACACAAGCTTGTGAAGGGACAGAGACGAGGTAGAATTGTAAGGCTCATGGAGAACATCTGACACAGATGCAACCATAGGAAATAGACTAAAGAGAAGGTAAACAAAAGCATATAGGGTGATGTGAACAAGACATGTGGGTTGGACAAGACTCTAGACATAGCAGACAGAAATGGAGGAAAGGATATGGAAGACATAGGACATATGAGGGGAGTACACAAAACGATCTAGTAAGAAGAATGAGTTGTCAAAGCAGAAATCCACCAGAAGAGGAGAGGAGTGTCTACTAATGATCACAACAGAAGCAAGTCTAGAGTTATACAAAGCAGCAGAAAAAGATGACAGACATACTGTTAAAGAGGAGACACTTTAGGGGATTCTGATGCCAACTATTCTACCCTGGAAAACCTAAGGAAGCTGGGCTGGTCAAAGGATGAGTGGAGAAAAGCAAAACTGAGGAATGGCAGAAAAAGGTGTCCAAAAGAGGAGGCCAAGAGGAGGGAAGCCATCAAAAACTGGTTAGCCTTATCATACAGGGAGGGATAAGAGAATAAGCAATAGGCAATGCAAGGGAAAAATGAGCAGATATGCTGAGTAAATTTTGTAGTATGCAAGCTTTGGGTCATGGCTGTATATCAACACACTAAGAGACTAAAGCCACAAAAGTAACAGGACAAAATGGGTTTAAATGACACTGAAAAGGACTGGCTGGATCTACAAGCATGAGGCCCTATTCAAAAGTAAGAAGTATTTTCTAAATGCATTGTATTCTAACAATAATGGTATGAACACATATAGATGCAAATTGTTTCACAGGTTGAACCTTCCTGACCAAGGTTCTAAGAAAAGGTACAGGATAAAGGGCAAGGCCAGAGCTAGGCAGATTACTGTTACATGTTATTTCATATGATGCACCATCATAGGATTTTAGAAGTTGAAAGGCAACAAAGCTAGGTGGGCTTAGTTTAATTAATGATAATATTAATTTTATGTGTTCAAGATAGGGATGACAAGAAATTCACCTCGAGTGAAGCTTGAGAGGTGAATCCTGGCATCCCTATCTAGAACACATAATAACTGGTTACTTTTGGTGAGACTTGATCACCTCTCTTTGTATTGCTTGGAGTTTTATCTACTCCATGTGCTACAGTTATAAAAAAAGCAGAAAGTGTTTTCCCAGTTTTGAAAGCCAACAAACCACTTAGCAATTTATATCTGTTGCAAAGATAGCATATAAATATAATTGGAGGAAAAAAATCAGGGGCAGTTTTTAAATACTTTTCTAGTTTAGTTACTTACAGATTGATGTCTGTAAAGCTCCACAGACAGAATATGAGGCCAGATATTCAGGGACAGTTTGGACTAAAGGAATGCACCTTGAGTGAGATCCAGCTGTAACAGTACATAAGATGTGTGTAACAATTGTTGCACATCTCTGAAAGCACTGTTATGGTTAGGTCTTGTGCTACTGAAGCACATTACAGGTTTATCTTTTTTCCAACTTTGGAAGTAATCATTGTACTCTCTGCACTACAATAAAGTTAGCTGAGAGGTTAAAATGTTCTGTATGCAATTATAAATATCCTGGGTATATTGCATAGCCAAGGATAGACATGCTTTATTAAATGTTTGTAATAAAGGTGTATTTTTAAGATTTTTTTTATTCTGCTGATGAGTTATAATCACATAGCTTTCCAAGTATTTTAGTGAGACTACGGTGTTACTTTGACTGGAACAACATTAAAAAATGTTATCCATACTGACACTGCAGTGGGCAGTTGAGCACACACCCAGAATGCTCCTGCTATAGTGTACAAGAAGGAAAGCACACATCTGTTTTAAGTATACCATCTTAGAAATAAGATTTTCAGTTCAAATCCCTCCTGCGCACTCTCTTTAAAAGTACCTGTACAGATTTAGAAAGATAAAGACAGAACCAAGCCCACAATATGCATCATGGTTCCATGATACACGAGAAGGCTACATTGACCATACCATAGGCATGTGGGATAATATTTTGAAACATGCTTGAGGATTAATAGTATAACATACATATGTGTATTGCCTTTCTGCATATTTTATCACTTCTTAAACTTCAATTTTCTATTTTCAAGTAAAACCCACAGAAAGAAAACTCATTTATTTCTTGTAAGTGAGAAAGGTTGTCTCCTGTTAACTATCCCAGTATGTACAAATGAACACCCTGGGGCTCTAAATTAAGTTTTCAGGATATTCCAGAATCATCTACATCACATCTTTGCTAAAATAAGTCTGCATTTTTATGGTCATTCATACATCTTATTATTATCTGACCAAGATGATAGACATCAAGTTATGTTTTTATTACCTGTATGGCGTATTCTGAATTGTGCTCACTTGTGCATCCAGTGTGATATCTTTAATAAGCCACATTATGCACACTGCTCTCTCCATCTAAACAACCAGCAAAGGGGAACTACTATAATGCAATGTTTGTTGACTGTGAAAACTGAGAGCAGTGATTGCTGAGGCTGTAGGAGACAGAAACACAGTACAAATGAACTAAGCTACAGTACAGCATACAATAGTACAATGTGTTGTACAAAATCTATGCAACTATTTTTATGATAGCCAAAATTTTTTAGTCTGGAAAAGGATAAGGCTGATGTCTAGCTTAATGGTTATACCTAACTCTACTCAGACTGCTTAGTATTGTAAAGGCTGACATTTGTAACATTTGTAATATCAAATTATGTTTTAGTCTAGATATATTTTCCAATGTGATGCAGCAGTTGTTAAGATCATGCAAGTATTCAAAATCCACCCCCAACAGAGACATACACATGCGTGTGCATGCACATACAAACACACACACACACACACACACACACACACACACACACACACACACACACACACACACACGCTAGACTGTATTCATCTGAAGCTATATGACAGGATAAAGACAATCTGAACTACATTATCAAATCTAAACCCAGATGACAGGTGACCCTTCTTATGCATTCACGTTAGCACTGCCTTTGTGACACTATTCGTAAAGAGTTTATACATACTTGATCCTATAGATTTTTCACTTCAGTGCTCTCTGAGTATTTTGTAAATCTGTATAGTGCATGTCTATAAAAAGCATAGCACAAAAGTAAATTATTATTCTTATTTTTTCCATCAGTGCATATTCTGGGTCACTGACTGTGTCACTGCAAATATAGGACACTAATTTCGCTGCGTGCTCTAACAGTGGGAGTATGCAGGATCATTAGAAGTAGCTATTGCCTTGGCAAAATTTCTAATGTAAACAGTTAAGCCATAATGTATTTTATTCCGGATGAAGTGCAGTGAAGCGCATGTAACAACATGCACTGTGACAAAAAAAAAGACTCACTGAGTACGATGTCATGAAATGGATTCATGAATCCAGGGGACTGAAAATGAACCTTGAGAAAAAAAAAAGAAACAATAATTTCTTAAGAATATGGGGAAAGAAAAGCCAGCAAGACTCAATTCAAAAACATCAGAAATAATAAAAATATAAAACCCTGCTGTCTGCCACAGTGAGGCATAAAGCTGTGAACAGCAGTGCCTTGCCAGTTAAAGATACTGTTAGCTTGTCTCCCAGATTTATATTCTAATTTTTTCTTCAAACATTTTCTTTTTCACCTTTCAGCTGTCAGATTTTAGGGCTGGTATGTACCAGATTTATTCCATTTGCAGGCGCATTTGTGTATGTATTGTATCAGTATTTTGGTATGGCATGCTAAGGGTGAAACATTAACTGCACAATAAGTGGGTGAAGCAGTTTGCTCTTGCCACTCAGTGGCATATTCCAGTGAATGACAGGAAGCTATTGTTTATGAAGCTAATTATGCACAGGATCCACATGAGTGAGCAGCGAACCTCTGAAGAATATGCAGAAAATGTCGTGAAGTTTTAATATCATTCTGATGCACATTCTGTCTCATAAAGAACAGAATCTACTCCTTTTCTACTTATTGACACATTACAGTTCTTGCTACAGTGCCCTTTCTGTACTTTAACATTTTTTTGCTACCTGCTTTGTGATAGACAAGCATATGCCTTTCACAGATCCAGGGTGCATATATATGTGTGTGTGTGTGTGTGTGTGTGTGTGTGTGTGTGTGTGTGTGTGTGTGTGTGTGTGTGTGTGTGTGTGTGTGTG